>NC_090727.1:42145155-42237655 GCF_036898095.1 Palaemon carinicauda
AATACGTGCCGGCTGGGAGCCGGGCTTCGGTCGGAACCTACCATTCAGAAAAGCCGGCTGGGAGCCGGACTTCGAGCGCAAAGGGTTAAGCCTGTTCTCTCTGAGCTGGGCCACAAATCATTGGCAGCTTCTACTCCCCTGAAGAGGAAGAGAGGAGTGTCGAACGTGGTAACTTCTCCGAGGGCGAAGCTGACTCCTCGTAAGTCCTTGAGTAAGGCCTCCTCACCCCCCCCCAGACTTTCACTCCCTCCCCTTCGGACGAAGATTTTCCATCCTCAGGGGAGTCACGCAAAGTGAGGTGTTCCCCCATCGCACCAATGAGGGAAACCCCACCTCGCGCTGGAAAGTCTTCTCGGGTAGGGGTGGAGGAGAGCCTCCCACCATCGTTGTTGGAGTCCTGCATCCCTCCCAGGAGGGAGTCGAAGGACTCCAAGACTGTGCCGAAGTCATCTTCAAGGCTTAGACCGGAGCCAGCCAAGCACTTGGAGAACGTCCACGAGTCCCCCCAAGAAGAGCCTTTGGGGACAGGAGACTTCGCTGACAGCCCTTCAGGAGGGGAGCTGCAGGAGTCAGAGCATGCGTCCTGGCAGGTTCTGACCCTTATGAGGAATCTCAATGGGTTTGCGGATCCAGAGATTCCCCCTCGTGAGAGCAAAGACACGGTCTTGGACCGAGTCTTTGGGATTCAAAAACCCTCAAAGGCCAGTGCAGCTTTGCCCTGGTCTCAAGGGGTTAAGAGTGCCAGAGTCAAGGTTGAAGCCCAGCTCTCCGAGCTTGCCTCCTCCAGCCGATCCAGCGCCGACAACAAACTCCTCCCACCTCCTCATGTCCAACAGAGGAGGTACTTTGACACCATTGAGGAGACTTGTTTAGCTCTTCCCCTACACCACTCTTTAGAAGAGCATAGGCCTACCAGGGGAGTCCCTCTAGAGAGAGACTCCAACCGACAGGTCTCGTTCTCGGCGACGGAGATCCTTAGCCAGGAGAAGGTAGCGAAGTGTGCCATGCAGGCAACTTCGTGGTTGGACATTTGGCTAGGGTCCCTAGGCATCCTGTTACGTTCAGAGGACTTGTCCAAAGAAAATACCAGGAAGGCCATGGAGACCTTTTTTAAACATAAGACTTACCCGGTAGTTATATATATATAGCTTACGGCCCTGACGTCACAGTAGAAAATTCAAAACTCACGCCAATCGCCGATTGGATAGCCAGGTGTACCACCCCTGTGCCCTAGCAAGGTACCTAGGAACCATTCCAGGAACCCTCATATATTCCCTGCCGCGCTAGCGGCAAGATGTTGGATTTTTCACTCGCTATAACCTGTATATTACAGTTATCTTGGTGATGTACTATTTATTTTTAGCCTTCGCTGGTTGGATTTTATTTTTACTGAGTGTTAGTGCTTTAAAACTACGTTTGTATCTTAACAGAGGTAGGAATGGGAGTTTTTTCCCCCTACTGTAAAACTTACGAACCTACTCTTTAAACATGATGGCAGTGATCATTCCACCATCTCTATGACGTCACAATCGTGTGACGTAAGCAACATAGTACTACGTAATATGTTGCATAATTCTTTTCTTTGCTTTTTCTTGTAAAGAATGAAAATGTAGTCTAACTTACAATAAGTATTTAACTTTTATTATAAAAAGATTATATTAATTTTTAAGAAATATTTGTCTTTTTAGTATTCGTTCTTTAAATCGATACCATTTTCAGAGATTAAATAGAATTAGCGTATTGTTAATTTTCACTGCGTAATTCTCGTGAAAATACGATGCAGTCCCAACAATTCTTGATATTGTTGTTTATTTTCTTTCAATGTTTGGATTCTAGTTTTATTCGTATATTCACATACTGTATATATTCCAATTGTAAAGTGTAGCAATCCACTATTTTTGGAAACCCTTAAGATTTAAGGGTTGTTTACATATATATATACAGTATACGTTACTGCGATATCTGCTAATTTTAATAATAACAAATCACTATTTTTGGGAACCTTTACGAATTAAGGGTTGTTTACATATATTTATGTTATTCCTATATCTGTTCATTTGAATCATATAACACGTAACTTTCCCGGTAGTTACATATAACTACCGGGTGAGTATGTATAACATTTATCTTTACCGGTAGTTATATGTAACTACCGGGTGAGTGTGTTCAAACATTTATTTACAATGAAAATATCAGCGTCATATTTTATAAGAAATATTTTGTTACATTTTTATATAGCAAGAACTAAAACGGCTTTGCATTCTCATTCAAGCCCCTAGCAGGACTAATTATGGTCTTTTGTGTAAGAGTTTAAAAATTAAAGTTTCAGTGCTAAATTAGTGTAGTGAACTTATTCAGCACAGTGGACGTTTTTTTCCTAGCCTTAGACCTCTTCCAAGCTCCCCAACCCCTGGGAGAAGGAATGTCGATCGTCCAAAGGAAACGAGAGGCGTTAGCTCACGAGCAGACGTCCTCTCGAGCGTTCCTGTTGACGTTCCCAAGAATGCTCGCCCTTGCCATGGGAAAGCAAAGAGCGTTGGACGTTAAGCTACTAACATTGCTGTTAGAGTCTTGCATTGCATCAAATTTGCTAATAATAGCAATACTATAATGCTTACGAACCAACATAGACACGGTTTTTGTTCTAGAGCGCCAGTCGGCCATGAGAACCCTCTGATGAACTGAACGCGCCGAGTGACGTAATGAAAATAATTTTACGCTCGGCGCTAATTCTTTCAGGACAATTGGCGCCACATCTTCCAGGACGATCGGCTCCTCGTCTTTCAGGATGCTCGGCGCCTCGTCTTTCAGGATGCTCGGCGCCTCGTCTTTCAGAACGCTCGGCACCTCGTCTTTCAGAATGCTCTGCGCCACGTCTTTCAGGACGTTCGGCGCCACGTCTTTCAGGACGTTCGGCGCCACGTCTTTCAGGACGCTCGGCGCCACGTCTTTCAGGACGCTCGGCGCCACGTCTTTCAGGATGCTCGGCGCCACGTCTTTCAGGAGGATCGGCGCCACGTCTTTCAGGACGATCGGCGCCACGTCTTTCAGGACGATCGGCGCCACGTCTTTCAGGACGATCGGCGCCTCGTATTTCAGGATGCTCGGCGCCTCGTCTTTCAGGACGCTCGGCGCCTCGTCTTTCAGGACATTCGGCGCCACGTCTTACAAGATCTTTGTCAATAGAAGACATTGGTGATCTCTTTTCTCCTGTTGAATTTGAGATTCTCAGAAGGAGAATATCCTTATTCCTTTCGTCATAAAGTTGATTTAGAAACTCATGAAAGTTTTTATGATTAGTTTCCAAATTATTTTATGCCTGTTGCTCCACGTTCGCCACCCTCTAAATTTACACGTGGTCATCATGAAGCTTTAAGGATGGTGGGAGACTATTTAGAGTCTCGGAAGCACCAAGGAAAGACAGCGTTCTTTTTTCCTCTGAATAACGTGGCCTCTAGATCTTGTATCCGAGGTACGAGATTATTTTTATTATTATCTTTAGCCAAGCTACAACCCTAGTTGGAAAAGCAAGATGCTTTAAGCCCAAGGGCTCCAATAGAGAAAAAATAGCCCAGTGAGGAAAGGAAATAAGGAGATAAAGAAATGATGAGAATAATTTAACAATAAATCATTCTTAAAACAGTAATAAGGTCATAACAACGTCTAAAACAGATCTGTCATATAGGGTGGAGGTCTAGCCACGTTAAGGTCGAGGACCTTGTGGCAGCCCCACAGAGATTGTTACAGCCCCCTGGGTGGATTGCTGAGTCTCTCAAGGAATGCAGGTAAATGAGACATATAAACCTATGAAGCCAGCTTCCTTATCAGGCATTCCAGGATAGCAAGGGTGGAGGTCTAACCACGTTAAGATCGAGGACCTTGTGGCAGCCCCACAGAGATTTTTACAGCCCCCTGGGTGGATCGCTGAATCTCTTAAGGGATCCAGACAGTGGAGCAGGATAACTTTGAGGTCCGTGCTATTCCTTAAGGATGGATGCGAAATCTTTTTCCCAGTGAAACCTCCTTTGTTAGTTACTCTGATAAGACCTCTCTGCAAAACAGACTTTGCAACATCAAATGTCTCTCTTTTGGGAGAGGGAGGCTTTTATCCGGTTCTGGATGTAACTGCTCTCAATACCTTCGTTCAGAAGTCAAAGTTCTCCATGGAGACATCGAAATCATGAACTATTTAAAGTCTCATGTCAGCCTGGTCACAAGGCGGAAGCAGAGTCTGACTGCTTTCGCCTTCAGGCAGTAAAGCCAGACTACATAACTTCTGGCAATCTTGGGAGAAGAGGGGAGCAGACCTTTGGTCAGTACATCTGAAGGAGGATTACAATTTCCTTTCATAGGGAAACCTCCATTAGTTTGAGCTCCAATAGATCTCTCTCCCAGATCTGGAGAGGAGTTTAAGAGGCAGGCTTTGCAATTAAACTTTTGCTAAATTAGCAGAATACTGCACTTCGAGACATCAGAGCCTCCCTGTATCTGGACGATTGACTTATCAGAGCTCTTTCTTACAATCTTCATGAAGGATTTTCAGGTAACTTTGAACCTTTCAGTAGAATTGCGTATTCCTGTCAACTAGATGAGTCTCTTCTGACACCACAACGCTTAGCACCACGTCTTATGGGACGTTTGGCATCTTGCTCTTTTAACCTCTCGGCGCCACATCTTACAGGACGCTCGGCACCACACCTTCCAGGACGTTCGGCGCCACGTCTTACAGGACGTTCGGCGCCACGTCTTACAGGAAGCTCGGCGCCACATCTTACAGGATGCTCGGCGCCACGTCTTACAGGACGCTCGGCACCTCGTCTTTCAGGACGCTCGGTGCCACGTCTTTCAGGACGCTCGGCGCCATGTCTTACAGGAAGCTCGGCGCCACGTCTTACAGGAAGCTCGGCGCCACGTCTTACAGGATGGTCAGCGCCCCGTCTTTCAGGGCGCTCAACGTCGGAGATCTTGAAGGAGACATGACATTGAACATGAGAACCTCGGACTTCGTGGTGACACTAGTCGAATCGAATGTCGAGATCAAGGACGCCTTAGTTCCGATCTCTTTGATCACGAAAGTTTTTTATCGAGCGTCTAGCCTTAGTACAACGCGGCAACATAGGCGGTGATCTGGGTTTCCTTGACGCCAGGAGTCAGGACCTTAAATACATGTATTCTGATAGACACAACGTCACTACTTCCGTTAGATCTTCTGGCACCATCACAAAAATACTTTATTTAAGGATAGTGATTCAGAGTCAAGTTTTTTTCGGCCTTTTACGTCTCCTCTTAGAACGGAGCAAGCCTTCTTGATACTACAATCTTTCTAAGATATAGTAGTGTTCTGCGAGGAAGTGGATGCGTGTCTTGAGAAACCTTTCCTCTTGGGGAGGGGTTTTTTTCCCTGGGAAGACTGATTCTTTCTTTGTGACCATTGTTATGTCACTGTTCATCCTAGTTTTGCTGGACCAGGGTTCGATTCTCGGCCAGTCAGAAGCTAGAAGCTATGGTCCTTATGTGAGTTATCTTTATTATCTCCATTTCAACTTCAATCATTTTGGGACAAGGAGAAGGTCTTTGAGTTGATATGCATCTCTTTTAGGATGCCATAAGAAGTTGCCTTCAGTGGTGGTTCGATCCAGTCAAACTTCCGGAAGGTCACCCCTTTTGAACAGAGGATCTTAGACTTTGTATTGTGTCTCCTCACCTCGGATTCGTGGTGGTAGCAACACTAGACAGTTGGAAGCTTCGGGACTTTGGACAGAGGATCAGAAGAGCTTCCTCATCACCCAAAGGAACTGTTGACAGTTCTGTTAGCTCTCAGAAAGCTTTGAGGGGTCAGTTTGGAACTAAGTGGTGCAGGTCTATGCCGATCACACCACAGAATTGGCTTTCATTGCCAAGCAAGACGGAACCCACTCGAGGTTCCTTTCCGGGACTGAGAGGAGTCTTCTCATCTAGGCTAAGGAGAAGAATGTATTCCTTCTAACAAGGTTCTTTAAAAAAGAGACGAACTTATGGAAGAACAGTCTCAGTTGGAGAATGGACACTCCAGCGAGTAATCTGCAAGAATCTGTGGCGACTTTGGTGTCGTTCTTGTATAGTCCTATTCGTGACTTAACAGACAAAGAGACTAGAAACTTACTGCTCTCCAGTGCCAGATCTTGAAGCAGTCCACATAGACGCTTTCCTATGAGTCTGGTCCAATCTGGATGTTTACGTTTTCCTCGTTCTATTTCCTTTCAAGGTGACACAAAAGTTTCTGTCACACGAAGGGACCAGGTGACTTTAGTGGCCCTCAGAGGATGGTTAACAGAGATACTGGAATGGATGGTGGACTCTCCTAGAAGTCTTCCATTAAGAGTAGTTTTACTCAATCTCTCTTGGAAAGTTACCTTTCTAGTCTCCAAGCTTTTCTTCTAGCTCCTTCAACCTTTTGAAACCTCACAGAAACTAGAGGTTTTCGAAAGAGGCAGCTAAGTCTTTTACAAGAGCAATAAGAACTTCTACCATCAGGATTTATCAATCCAAGTGGGAGGCTTTAGAGAATGGTGCAGAGTCAACTCTGTTTTTCTCTTCCAGTATCTCTACAATTCAGATTGCTGACTTCGTGTTTTACCTTCGAAGGAAGCTCATTTGTTCATCCTCTTCCAACAATGGATACAGTGTGTGTTAGCGACTGTTGTCAGACACAGTATCTTGGACCTTTCGATTGATAAAGTCATACAGGAGCTTCTCAATTTGTTTGAAACATCAAACAACCAGGATTCACCAGCTTGGATCCTGGACTTTATCCTGAAGTTCCTTACGAGTGATAGGCTTGACCACTTGCTTTCATCTTCATTTTAAGGACCTCTTGATGAAAACTATTTTATTTTGTTAGTCTTGTGACATCTAAAAGAATCAGTTAATTCATACGTTTAGTAAAACATTGGCTTTTGAGATAACGAAGCTATGTGCTCATTGCAGTTAGGCTTTCTTGCCAGGAATGACAGCCTTTCTCAACCTTGACCTAAGGCTTTTGAGTTTCCGAATTTTTCGGATATGGTTGGCGAGGAGTTGGAGAGAGTCCTGTGTCCAGTAAGAACCCTGAAGTTCTACCCAGGCAGTATGAAAGAGTTGCGAGGCAAGTCGAAAGCTCTTTGGTGCTTGATTAAGAAGCCCTCGTTATCAGATGTCAAGAATGTCCTTTCATTCTTCATCAGACTCTTATAAGAGAGGCTCATATACATTACAGTGAGACTGGCCTCAAGTTTTTAAGGTCAAGACGCATGAGGTTAGTATTATAACAACTTGAATGACCTTCAAGCAGAATAGATTGTGGTGGAGCATTATGGACACAACCATTTGGGGGAGTAAATCTGTGTTCACTTCCCACTTTTTTAATCGTGGCCAGACTCTTTATGAGGACTGCTACACTCTGGGACCATTCATGATAGCGAGTGCAGTAGTGGGTGAAGGATCCACCACTACGTTCCCATAATCCCAATAACCTTTTCTTCTCTTGGAACTTTATTTGTTTTTATGGTTGTTTGTGGAAACTGTCAGTCTTCCAAAATCATTGATTTTAGTCAGGTGGTCAATTTTGTTCCTTGAGCACCCAGAACTGGTCATTCAAGGAGGTTCTGTCATAATGAGGTATATACACCGGTTTGACAGTCCCTAGAGATCTTCAGCCCCCTGGGAGGATCGCTGGATCTCATAAGGCTAGCAGACATAATGAGACAGAGAATCTTTGAAGTCCGCTTCCTTATCAGGTACGAACCCTTAAGTTTGTTTTAATTAATTCTTAAGAAAAATTCCAGATATACTAGCTGTCTCTAACCCTCCACCAAAGGTGTTAATCAGCTATATTTATAACTACCAGGTAAGTCTTATGTTTAAAAATGGTATTTTCATTATAAAATAAATTTATGAACATACTTACCCAGTAATTATATATAATTAAAGTCCCACCCTCCTCCCTTCTAAGAGACTAGAGGCATAGAATATATGAGGGTTCCTGGAATAGTTCCTAGGTACCTCGCTAGGGCGCAGGGGTGGTACACCTGGCTATCCAATCGGCGATTGGCGCGAGTTTTGAATATTCTGCCGTGACGTCAGGGATGTGCGCTATATATATAACTACCGGGTAAGTATGTTAAAAAATTTATTTTATAATGAAAATACCATTTTACTCTCGGGCACTCGTACGATCGAGTTTCTAGCCCACCAAGTCTCGAACTTGTGGGCTAATACCGTCTTGAAACGTCGAGATGCGGTGTCTGAGAGATTCCATCCAAAGGTCCCCAATACCGAGATCATCAGGCTCAGACATTCTTCCATTATGGGGAAGAACTTGTTCGAGCCTAAGGACGTGGAGCAGGCAGATGAGAGGTGGAGGAAGTCCAACCAGGACTCTCTCCTACATAGGGCTCTAACATCGAAGCCCTATAAACCTCCAGCACCCCAGCAATCACGTCCTACCAAGACCACGAAACCGGCAGCTGCAGCGAAGATGACGGTGTCTAAGCCCTTTCCTGTCAGGACAAGAAAGGCAAAAAGTCCTCCAGGGGAGGAAAGAATCCTAAAGGGAGCAGCCGAGGCCACAAACGCTAGGATTGGCAGTCCCCCTGCATGTCCATCAGTGGGGGGATGCCTACAAAGTTGTGCGAACAGGTGGCAGCAACTCGGGGCCAATTCCTGGATGATTTCTGTAATACGTCAAGGATATCGCGTCCCGTTCACAACATCTCGACCTCCCCTGACAGCAGATCCAGTGTCGTTGAGCTCCCTTGCCATGGGATCGGCAAGGGGGCAAGCCCTTCGGGCAGAAGTCCAGACCATGTTGAAGAAGGGCGCTCTCCAAGAGGTCCTCGACGGGTCCCAAGGCTTCTTCAGTCAACTCTTTCTTGTAAAGAAGGCGTCTGGAGGCTGGAGACCAGTCATCGACCTTTCAGCTCTAAACAGGTTTGTTCAGCATTGAGACCGCAGACACGGTCAGACTTGCAGTGAGACCGCAAGACTTCATGTGTACACTGGACCTGAAGGACGCGTACTTCCAGATCCCAGTCCATCCGTCTTCAAGGAAGTACTTAAGATTCAACCTAGACAACAAGGTGTACCAGTTCAAGGTGCTGTGTTTCGGTCTCTCCACAGCACCACAGCTTTTCACCAGTGTTTTCACCCTAATATTGTCGTGGGCACACAGAATCGGCATGTCTCCTCCGTTATCTGGACGACTGGCTGATCCTAGCAGGCTCTGAGTCAGCCCTTCTTCGACACCGAGACAAACTTCTGGGACTTTGCCAAGATCTGTGGATCATGGTAAATCTCGAGAAGTCCTCTCTGCTTCCCACTCTAAGACTGGTATATCTATGCATGATCATAGACACCAATCTCCACAAAGCCTTCCCATCAGACGACAGGATAGCAAAGCTGAGGAAGGTCGCAAGTCCTTTCCTCAGACGAGAAGAACTTCCAACCCAATCGTGGTTACGTCTCCTCGGTCACCTCTCATCCTTGGCTCGTCTAGTTCCCAACGGTTGCCTCAGGATGATATCCCTCCAATGGCGACTCAAGTCTCGGTGGAATCAGGGTTATGATTCCCTGGACGACATGATCCCTATGGGTCCTGCGGAACAGACGGACCTGCAGTGGTGGGTGACAGACAAGAACCTACGAAGAGGAGTGGATCTTCTCGTCCTCCCCCCGGATTTGATGGTGTTTTCGGACGCCTCAATGAAAGGGTGGGGGGCCCATGTTCTGCAACACAGGACCTCAGGCCTGTGGTCAGAATCAGAAAAGTGCCTCATATAAATCTGCTAGAAATGAAGGCTGTATTCCTGGCCCTTCAACAGTTCCAACAATACCTGGCGGGTCACTCTGTGATGGTAATGAGCGACAACACCACAGTAGTGGCTTACATCAACAAGCAAGGAGGTACCTTTTCAAAGCAGCTATCCCATCTTGCAGTAGAGATACTGAGATGGACCGAAGCCCACTCGATTCCACTATCGGCTCGCTTCATTCCAGGCAAGAGGAATGTGCTCGCCGATAGTCTGGGCAGAGCGTCTCAGATAGTGAGTACCGAGTGGTCTTTGGATCATCTAGTAGCCAACAAAGTCCTGACTTTGTGGGGTTCCCCGACTGTGGATCTGTTCGCTACAGCGCTGAACTTCAAGCTTCCACTGTACTGCTCCCCAGTGCCGGATCCTAAGGCGCTCTG
This sequence comes from Palaemon carinicauda, assembly GCF_036898095.1. NCBI lineage: Eukaryota > Metazoa > Arthropoda > Malacostraca > Decapoda > Palaemonidae > Palaemon > Palaemon carinicauda. Next base: position 42,155,360 of record NC_090727.1, read on the forward strand.
GCAAGATGCCTTCCAACAACGGTGGGACAACATCGACGTATACGCCTTTCCCTAGGTGTGTCTGATGAGGAGGGTGCTCAACAAGACCGGAATATTGGTCAATCTTTCGATGACCCTTATAGCTCCTCTATGGCATCACGTGGAATGGTTTCCGGACCTTCTGCAACTCCTAACGGAACTTCCGAGAGAACTCCCTCCACGACACGAGCTACTCAAACAACCACACGCCTACATCTTTCACAAAGCCGTAGCTTCGCTACAACTTCACGCCTGGAGACTATCCAGCATCTCCTTGCTGAGAGAGGATTTTCGCAACAAGTTGCGGTCAGGATGTCTAGACACCTGCGAAGGTCATCCGCATCTGTCTACCAGACAAAGTGAGGAGTCTTCTGTGGTTAGTGTCATGGAAGGGGTATCTCTCCACTCGATGCCACTATTCCAGCAATAGCGGAGTTCCCTCGTGTACTGTATTTGCGGGAAGAAATGCGCCTTTCAGTCTCGGCGGTGAAAGGCTATCGCTCAGCCTTAAGTCTAGCTTTCAGACTCAAAGGAGTGGACATTTCTTCCTCGCTGGAACTTTCCCTACTCATACGAAGTTATGAACTTACCTGCCCTCAGTCGGAAGCGAGTCCTCCTCCATGGAACGTGGTTCGCGTTCTCAGGTCTCTTAAGAGACCTTCCTACGAACCATTACCCCAGGCTTCAGATCGCCACCTAACTTGGAAGACGGTGTTCCTACTAGCTTTGGCCTCGGCCAAGCAAGTCGGTGAACTTCATGGTCTCTCTTATGACATCGCCCATTCAAGGGGATGGGGGGAGGTAACGTTCAGATTCGTCCCCGAGTTTATTGCTAAGACTCAGAATCCGGGAGTGCCGGACCCTCGGTTCGACTCCTTCCAGATTTCGAGTCTTCGTTCTGTTACAGATGACCCAGACCATCTCCTACTGTGTCCAGTAAGGAGTGAGGCTATATCTCAAAAGAACGGCTGCAGTTCGTCCCCAGGTACAGGCATTGTTTGTGAGCACTGGGAGGACTAAGAGGAGGGTTACCAAGAATACCATCTCTGCATGGATTCATAGGGTGATCCATCTGTCCCTGAATCCAGACCCTCCTCCGTCACGTCGCCCTAGAGCACATTACGTCATGGGTGTAGCTACGTCCCTGGCCTTCAAGAAAAACTTTTCAGTGACGCAGGTGCTACAAGCTGGGGTGTGGAAGCGTCAGACGACCTTCACTGCCCACTACCTGCAAGACGTGACCCACAGGAGGCTTGATACGTTTTCTATCGGCCCTGTGGTGGCTGCACAGCAGCTGGTTCAAAACCTCAGACTCCTTAATGGACAAATAGCAGAAGGTTGAGGGCATTGTTAAAACGTGAGCATGCGTAAGGTTTCCATGCACAATAGGATTCCATGTGCATTGTATTCCATGTGTAGTGACTCAATGCTCCTAATCTCGATATGTACAGATTACTTGCATGCACTCCACATGCAAGGTCCCCCCTTTACGGACTCTGAACGAACTACCTTCCACATTTACCTGTGCTTTATGTGCACCTAAGATTCACACACTGGATCCATGAGCATCTGTGAACATGAGCATGATGATGTTGACACGGATCATGATGCTGTCGACAGGTCATCTCATAAACCTTTTTCTATTCGGTCACCTACTGATCAACCTCCTCACACCTGAGACCCCTGCACACCTGGGATCCAGGCACTCCCCAGTCTTCTCAAGGGCAGTTTCTATCAGTAGAACTTATCCTCCATCACCAGAAACTACTCACATTAAATTATAAATTTTAACAGTTGAATTCTAGCTATGCTGAAATTATACTTCTATTAATGAACTCAGGTTTGCATATTGTAGTTAGGAAAAATACAAATTACTTTTTGAAAAATATGCATTTTAGTATTTTCCATGCCCAAAGCTTTAATTATAATACTGCAATGTCAACAAAAGTTCTATTAAGTATATTTGTTCCTACACAAATGCAAGCCTTCATCCTTTAATAGGAGTATGCTTTAGTGAAGCTGGAAAATGCTATTGAGACTTACGAGGTGTCGATAGTTAGGTGTTGGGTGGCGGGTGAGCCTCTCCCACCCAACAGGCCACTGAGCTTTCCCTTTGTTTTCAGGTGTCCTGCATTCTCAAATCACTAGAATTTTCTTTAGGATAATTTGTTGGTAGGTGTTCATATGAAAGGGACATTAATGAGGAGAATTTTCATTGCTTCAAAATAACTCTAGCTATGTGATAGTTTCTTGTGCAAACCTGCCCATATTCACTTTCTTGCTTACTGTATATTCCCTCTCTTGTTAGGCCCTTTGATGACAGTCAACACCATAATCCTAAGGAGACTGGCAATCCATAATCATCAATGTATTCTATTGGTTGATGAAGGATTTGGTAATGCTGAGTGTGATGGGGTAGAGTACCACCCTTACTCTTAGCCTCAGTGTTTTCCGGTTCCCGGAAAAGCACTAAGAACATAACATTTATAGTGCTCCCAAACGAAAGTGGCAGTTGAATGACAGTTCTTCTTAATATTTCGTATAGACTTCAAATAATTTCGTACCTTCACGACCTCTCGGTGAGGATACAAGAAAACAATTTGCCCAGCTTGACATTTGCGTATTAACTGATTTAGCGTGTCGGACTAATCCTGTTCTTCTCTGAGAATGGGTAACCTCTAAATCTTAATTTTTTGATTCTTTCCGGTTTATTTCTACCAACAGAGTTTTTCATTACACTGGAATTTTTTGTAATCCTTTTGAATACATATACACAAACACACACACATACTCACACACACACACACACACACATATATATATACATATATATATACACACATATATATATATATTATATATATATATATATATGTGTGTGTGTGTGTGTATATATATATATATATATATATATATGTGTGTGTGTGTGTATGTGTGTATATATATATATGTGTGTGTGTGTGTGTATATGTATGTATATATATATATATATGTGTGTGTGTGTATATATATATATATATATATATATATATATATATATATATATATATACACACACATATACATATGTGATATATATATATATATATATATATATATATATATATATATATATATATATATATAATGCCGTATATCATATTCACTCGGATAAAGATGTAGAATTAATAAAGACACGTCCGCCTTGTTTTTAAATGCATTAGAGACTTTTAATCTATTCCAATTTCTTTTCCATTGGCCACCTGGGAAAAATAGCCGAAAAGGGAACTATATCCGGGATAATGACCGACGAACTGCCCCACCTTTAAGACCTTAATCCATCCTCTGCTTTAAGGCTTCTCCAGATAAAATGACCGAAATATTTAAGATTCGATGCGAAAAAATAAGCTCTCAGCTGCCACTTTCGTTTGGGAGCACTATAGTTATGCTTTTTCATCATAGAGCTCATTTAGTCTCTTTTCCTTGAAAGTGTTGCCATTGGCTTGTATAACAAGGTAAAAGTCGAACTTGAAGTTCTTCTTTTTCCTCTTCGTAATCTTCATGAGACAGTCTTTTCTGCTACTTTTGTAGGAGACAAAGTTGAAGATATCATCAAGGGTGTCCAGGAGGACCTATCACTAGGGATCATGTTCGCATAATTCCAACCATTTCTTTCCCAGTGGGGGAGACATTACAGCACCAAGAACCTACCTTCCTTGAATAGATTCCAAAAGGTGTCCCCAAGCGGAAAGGAAGTATCTGTGTACTCGCTATGGATGTACACACAACTTTTACCTGTGCTTACTGTATGAAGTGCTCCTACCTTCTCCCCCGTTCCTGGATGATATCTCTCTTTTGGGAGAGGGGGAATCAGTGTTTGCTGAGACTGCTTCCTTAACTGGAAGAAACATTGGTATGCATTGCTTCTGCATGTGTGTTCAGTTTTGCACTTTGTGTAGTGCCCTCGTATGAGTACCTTTAGTCGACCCGAAAAAAAAGACATCATCTGTGATAATCGATCAACGTAAGAAGGGTAAGTTCCAGGAGCGTTAGGCCTACATACCAAGATCATACAAAGTACTGAGCAGTACACAATTCAAATACTGTATTCATACTTCTTACCAGTACTCTGTCTCATATGAGACCGAGTAGTTTAACCATCAACTGGGATAAAGGGGTTCCCCTGATTTCCTGTTCTCCTTCCATCAGTTCCTGAAATATGATGAAATTACCATTAAGAGATATGTCAGTCCAGCAGAAGTATCATGGTGAATGAATTCCCCCTTATACTAGCAGCATTAGCACTTAAGCAGACCATCTCAACACACTCAGCACTGTCACGAAAACCACGCTCTATATGCAAGGGTTCCATGCACAAGGATTTTATGAGCATGGATTCTATGTGTACAATACTCCCAATTTCCACAAGCACAAGCTTCACTTGCATTTGTACGGCCTTGGAACATACTACCTTCCATGTTTGTCTGTGCTCCACCTGTACCTGAGATTCACACACACCTGAATTCACTTGCACCTGTGATCCACCCGCTAAGTGTTCACTTCCTTCTCCTTCTGGTACAGAGTATGATCATGGGTGGCGGGGACGAAGGGTATCAGCCTTTTCCACTATCCGGATGACTGAGAGAAGGAACTGATGCACATATGCTCAACTTCCTCTATCACTTCATCTTTTCCCATATCATCTTCCTCACCTATTACTCAGCCTTCAGATATGACTCTTGCCATTCGGAAGAGAAGTAAGACAGAGTCACTAAAGCTCAGGAGAACCGATTGGACTGAGTCTCACAAGACATTGACCGAATCTTTTAGTAGGTCTTGTAGGAGGAGCACCACTATATCAGAACCCGAACAACTGTGGGAGGTTGTTTAGGTATAAGATGATGGAGCTCATGCTCCTGTTACTATTGTTAGGTCTCATACGAGATTAGGAAAAAGCATTGCCGGCTCCAGGACATTCCAGGGATGCCAAGACATCGAAGAACATTGAAAGAACCATCAGCACTGACTGAGAAAGTATCCACTTGGAAAGTCGATACTAGTATGTTATTGCCTCATAAGAGAGGCAATTGATTTTGTATTTGGAGTGCTTCCTTTCCCCTGGAATATGGTTTGGTAGGTGGTACTGTTTAGGAAATTGGCTGTTGTGCTGATTCTTCTCCTACCCAACAACGCATCACAAATGCCAACGCATCAAAGAACATCAAGATGTTCTCCAGTATGTACCGGGAACATATTCACTTGGGAGAGCGGTCCTGGTACATTCTCAACTCACAAGTGAGGCAAGAGGTTTTGTATCACGAACTTTTCCTTTCTAAAGAATATGCTTTATTACGTGGTACAGGTGTTCCCTCTTTGGAGTATTATAGAGACGATAACCCAGCAGGACTGTGGTGGAGTATGTGATCGACAATTAGTGTGAATATAAGGACATTACCAGACCACATTGTCACAGCTTACCAATCCAACAATAATACCACAGGCACGATCAACATGTTCTTGATCTTTACAATTCATGCCTTCTAAATTAGCACAGGTCTCCTCTGTCTCCTTTGGTGCTAGGACAGTGTTTGAGAGACCACTCATTCTGGGATTGGTCTTCAACGCACTTGTTAGACACCAGTAATTGTATCTGTCTTGCCTCTCCTTCAAGGAATTTTTGGTTACAGAACATTTTGTATCTGCTTTGTTCCAGCTTTTCCAATCTATGATACCGGTTAAGGAGGAACTGATGATTATTCTCATAGTTTGTACGGTCTGCAAGACATTTCCCTTAACGAGCAACATTGTTTTCTTGTGGTCTTCCCTTCATGTTTTTTCCCTCGTGTGAATATTCCATTTGTGTTCTCTCCGCCTCAAGACAAGATTCCTCGCACTTGATATCTATGATAGTCTATTTGCACAGGATTGGCTGCGAGCTGAGATGGAGAATAATATGATCAGAAACTATGCAATTAGGAACCACACGATTAGAACTTACGCTCGTTCTTCAAGTGATTGTTAATTTTGAGTCACCAGGGAACTAGTAGCCTACACCTATCGGTTCCAGCCCAGAGGTTTTCCAAATCACCGAAAGTTTTAAAAACATCTATAATGTCCTTCATCTTTTGTATTTGCACTCAAAACTTTATCAGATAAACATAATTACTCTATGCCTAATTTTCTATTCATCTATATGATTGTGAGATTTTAATCTTATTCACTATTAATAATTCAAATGTAATACTGTATTACCAAAGCAATGACAATATAGTTAACCTTATCAAGAATAGTATTCATAAAACCAATACTTAAATAATAAGATTGATATGAAAACACCAATCTCATACATGGCTGCTTCTATAGTTATAACTGATAATCCAAGCTGAACTGTATTTTTTTTTTTTTTTTTTTTTTTACAAACTCTGGTTAAGCACAGTTAGGTTCAATGTCTCTAAAGTATGAAGTTGAATATGCAAATTATTTTATTGGATAATCGTAAAAAGTGACTGTGTATGAAATTGATTAACAAGTCAGTTGTAACTTGAAGGTTAAGAACATTTGGAGTAAGGATATCTAAAAGATAAAGGCAGTAAACAAAAAAACAACACTAGTCGACAACCTGATTCGCTTAATAATATGGGAAGGAGATAGACCCTAAAGGAATGTTGATGGCACAAGATTAAATTAAACATATCTACTGTATAGCAAAGATGATAAAAGGGATGGAGGCTGTAAGATTCAGCTGACATAAGTTTAAAGATAAGTTTAAATGTTCATTAGAGTTTTTTTTCAGAAATTTACACTTCAGTTAGGTTACAGAGTAGGGAATAAATTTCTATGTGAGGTAGCTTATATACAGTGTACAATTTAGTATTCCAAATATGCCATCTGAAAAAAGTCCAGTATTGCAGAAATTCTTTTGAAAGATTGTTCTCAAATTATTTTTGGCGAGTTAGTCATAAATTTTGTTATTTCCCACACATTATTAGTTTTATATCTGTATATTTTGGAGTCTTTCTACATATACAAATATTTCCAAAAAGGTAAATTCTGAAAGTCTTAAAAGTTATGCAATAGCTAATGTAAGATTAGTTAGTATGCTTACATTGGTCATAGATTTTAAACACTCCCTTAGTGCCTTATAATGTTATATTTCCTAATCCTGTAATATGGTACTTGTCGGATAATTAATAAATGTAATATTGCCTTGGAATTATTTAAGCAAAAAAAAAAAATAATATTGATTATTTCTAAGTCTAGTATTTCACTTCCCCTACGTCCTAAACTGGAGTTATTCATAAACTGATTAGACTTGGAATCCCTTATTTGATGTCTGAGGCAAGGCAAATAGCTTGATTACTAAAATGGTATATTTGATTGATATTACAATTTTCTTCCAGAATTGAAGTATAACCATTTTTGTTAATACTGTAGACCTAAATTTCAGGTGCAGTGGAAAGTAATACTTCTTCCATAAATGTTATCATTTTACCCAACACCAAATGTTAGCAAATTGTATTATATATAGAACATATTTTAGAGAGAAATAATATAGTCTCCAGTTAAAGTTTAAAAGGTACAAATTTATTCAGTCTATAATGTTTGAATTATAAGTGAAATTTGCTATGTTCTATGCCTGTGTATGGATTTTATTCTTGCATAAAAAAATTAAATCTTCAAGATAGAATGGAGTTATACTTAATGATGTATTGAAATAAATACTTTATTATTAAGAGTGTCATTGGAGGTACCATGAAAAATTTTGAAAATATGGTCGTAAGATAATTTTTGATCGAGAAACTTGCACTACTTCCTTTTCTGATTAGAAGTTAACTAATTCTCGATCATCACAAGAAGTTCTTTTTCGCGAAGTTATTTTCTTAAAGAGTCAGGGACAAACACCTTAATCTGGAGTCAGTCATCTTTATACTTATGTATTGTCTTCATGAGAGAAAAAGAATATATCAGATAAAAAGGGTGATCCAAGTTAGGTTGCTACATTTTTCCAAAATAGTTTAATTGGCAGGTGGTTAATAAAAGTACTTCATAAGACTGGTCCCTATAGCTTATATTGAGAGAAGGATGTTTTGATTAAGACAGATTACGAGCATTGTCAGTATTTGGTTTTTGTGGGTAGCTGTCATGTATGTTACATGAAATTCTGTTAGGTGTAAACATTTTACTGCATAGTAAATTAAATTTTCCATGGGCTCCTCCTTTATAGTAACTTAATGACATAATTTTTTTTAATATATAAAATGTGAATTATGGAAAATGATATTCCTAGGTTCATCTATAAATAGTAATAATGGTACCTTTTTGTAAGTATAAGTTCAAGTTTAATTTTACTGACAAGACCGTACTCTGCTCATAATTCACAAGTTAGGTAAATCCAAATATTCTCATGGAATAGAATAAACACAAAGAGTTTCTAACTAAAGATTGATGGTTTTTCATTTTTCTGTCATAAAGATTAAAAATCATTTGAAATTGTAAAAGTTGTATATTTTTTATTAAATTTGTGTTTTATAGGTATGTTTGAGGTTAATCTCTTATATTATGGGCATGTTATATTATAGGGCCTCTGTTAGATTTTGCCAGTCGTGTCTGTTTTGAGCTTTTAATTCAATATTTCTCCATTCATCATCTCCTACTTCGTGCCTTAAAGTCCTAAGCCATGTAGGCCTGGGTCTTTCAATTCTTCTAGTGCCTTGTGGAGCCCAGTTAAACATTTGGTGAACTAATCTCTCTTGGGGAGTGTGAACATCATGCCCAAACCATCTCCATCTACCCCTCATCATGATCTCATCCACATATGGTACTCAAATAATCTCTTATAGTTTCATTTCTAATCCTGTCCTGCCATTTAACTCCCAATATCCTTCTGATGGCTTTATTCTCAAATCTGCTAAATTTATTGGAGATTGTTTCATTGTCATACTATGACTCTCAAGTCCATAGAGTAACACCGATCTCACTAAACTGTTATATAGTCTGATTTTCATATAAAATTTTAGGCGATTTGATTTCCAAATTTTACTTAACCTAGCCATTTCCTGATTTGCTTTTTTCAATCTTTCACTAAACTTTATTTCTAAAGGCCCTGTATTGGAGATCATTGTTCCTAAATACTTAAATGATTCTACCTCATTAATACTTTCTCCTTCCAATGATATTTCATCTTCTATTGCAATTGTAATTGCATAGGGGATTTACTAATTGATATATATAAATAAAATCATTCCATATTGAGAAATCATGAGTTTTTAATATTATAAATGTTACTCCTGCTTCAATTACTTGAAACATTTCTTATAATTTCTAGACATTTTTTTTTTGCACACCAAGTAATACCTTAATTTGCATTTATTAAAACTAGCTTCAATCTAAAAGTGCTATTTTACAGCAAAGTCAAGAATCAAATTTGTTTATATAAAATTAAATTATTTAATTGGATGACATGATAAAACATTTTTATAAACTGAATCTAATGAATGCAAGTGTGCTTGTTTTTATTCATTTTCTTGAAAGAACAGCTATGAAAAACAGAAATTTTTTGCTACAATCTCATCAAATAGCAGATTTGTATTATGTTTTATTTTTATTATATGTTCTTATTTGTCCTAAATTATGTGAGGGGTTATTGATGAAATACTTTTTTCAGGATAAAGTAGATCATTAGCTTGAGATTATCAAATGACTGACGGTAGATACGATGGTGATGTCTCTTAATCACAAGAAAACATCTGTTCCACTGCACAAGTGGAATATAGGATCTGTGACTTCAAAGAAGGAAAAGAAACTACACACCGTCTTTTTAAGTTTAGGGAGAATTAATCAGTTTCAAAATTTATGTGCAGATCTATTTACATTGAGGCTCTTAATTACTTTGATGTTACCTATAATATAAGTAGTCTTAAAGTTAGCTGTTGGAATTCAATTCCAAAACTAATTTTTTCTTTTTTTTTTTTTTTTAGAAATCTAAAATCCATTGTTATCTGTAACATATAGTTTTCTTTTTATATTACAGTATACTGATCAAGTCTTAAGTATAGCAAATGTTACTGTCAGTGTTTTATTGGAAATTTTTAACAAAAAACTAGGCATGAAATTAAGTTCTACTTGAAATATCACTGAATCTTTTGCTATTTTATGTCATACTAAACTTACTAGAAGCCTCAATATTAAATCTTACTCTCACTAATGCATTGTCCTTATTGGAAATTTTAATTGTAATGTTTTATTCACATTTATACAAGGCATAAGAATGTTGGAAATGCCTTGTTTTATCAGAACTATAGGTTATATAATTTTCAGTCGTGTGCCACTTGATTCTAATTCTATTTGACCACAATGCTTGTATGTTTGCCATTCTTCTAAGCCCATGTGGGATAACATTTTTATGCTACCTGAATTTGTACTCCTGGATAATTAATAGCTGTTATTTGTAAAGAGCATTTGAAGGGACACAAACACAAACAATACTCTTATAAATTAGAAAATATAATCACCAAAACTTTTGTTACCAATATTAAATTACTAGTTTATTCATAAACAAGCATTGTGGTATACAATTATATGTTATAATGTATGTTTTGAAAATGTTGTTACCGTAAGTCAAAATAATTGATCTTAACTTTACTCAATATATTCTTGTGATCAAAAGTTGAACTGATGACCAGTTCATCAATCAGGTCAGATGATACTTGGTGGTGATCTATTTCATGCAGTTATTTCTATTCTTCATTGTTTTTCTATGATACACCGCTCTTGGTGGACTAATGCTGATTGATTGGAAAGCTACTCAACAAATCTGGGGTTTTCACTGTCTCTTTGCTCTTGTTTTTGTAAGGTTTTGTTTTTATCCTTACTTTCCATTAAGCCTTCCTATTCTGTAAATATTTGTTGGTCGTGTAATTATAACACATCATATGCACCTCGATGACATAAAGCCTACGTCGATTGTTATGCTTTTTCAGAGTTCTCTGCTTAGATGCTGCATGTCTGTGAATTAACTACGCTTCAATAGCAGTAATTTAGTTCCTCTTTGGGTGTCCTGTTTGATGTGATGCCTGCTTTTGGTGTTGAATAATCTGGAGAATTGCACATGATATCATTATTTGGTTAGATCATAATTCATACCGCATGTTAATGGACTGGTTGGAACGTATAATGGTAAACTTTGCTAAACTATCAAGCAACTGGTTATATGTGAAGGTTCTGTCCGGAAAGTTATTCTCTCAGAGGATATAAAGTCTGATACTTTAACAAAAAATTTTCTGTAGATCTTGCTGAAGGCTGACATTTTATCATTGGTATTGATGGTTTGATGAGTTGGAAATGCTAGCATTTTTAGTTATTTAAGGCTGTCTAGATTGGAAATTTATTCCTAGTCAAGTCCAGAAGCATGATGATTATAACTTTCTTAACATTTGTTTCTCTTTCCATGATAGTTTATTGCATTTTATTTATATGGAATATATTTTTCATTCATAGATGTTATGATGATTTCATTGCTTAGTTTCCTTTAGGTTTCTGTTTTTCTGAAGGCTTCCTATTTGTCTCCTCTTTAATGAATAGTTAAAACTCTTTTGGTCTAATGGTTACTAGGAGAAATTATTGAAATGTAATTTGAATTTGAAATATTTAGAGATATCTGGAGAATTAAATGGTTTCATAAAATCAATATCAACCAATAACTAGTTCTTGAAAATGGTAATAATTTTTTGTTGCTTTCCTGGAATATATACCCTAAGGCTCCAGTATATCTATTCTTTCCTTCTGTGGATGTTTTATTAGCTGTAAAAAACTTTCAAGAAAAATTTGTAAAAGGTTATGATCTGCCCATATCAGTTCAAAATATTTTCCTTCATACTTAGGTTTTCAGGGTTTTAAAAGGCTTTTCAGGACTGTGCCTGACTTGAGAAAATTTTTAGGCCACTCTTTCTGATGGTTTTTAAAGGCCACTTGTGTTTCAAGAATTTTAGAATATTTCCTTGACTTGTTTTTTGTTAGTGGTTGATAAGGACTTGTTTAAGGAATCTCGTAGAGTTGATTCCGATATCCTGTTTGTTTGTTTCTTAGATCTGCTGAGTTACATTGGGCCATCCTTGCTTCTTTTGAGCAATTCTTGTTAACATATTTTCAGATACTTCTGTTTTAAGAATATATTTTTTGGTCCCTTTGGGGTATAAAGGGCTTTCTTTATTATTCAGGCTTTTGTGGTCCAGTTTATATTTAAAAACGTCTTGCAAAGTTTCATTTGTTTTATGAATGTTCTCTGGATAAAGATTGGTTATTGGGTAATACCTTGATTTACCAAGCTTTTGTGATTATACTCCTTTGTCTTTTGTAGCACTCCTCAGCCATGAATTGTGGAGAAATTCAGGTTCTGTATGTATTTTTTAGCTTATTAGAAATTCTCATCAGTCTATGCAGTAATCTGGGAATCCTTTATCTATGCTGTTATTTGAGGTGTTTCTTGATTCAATAAGCAATCTGGGCACTTGGTTGGATTTACCAGTTATTAGCATTCACTTGTTTACAGAATATTTTGTTGCATGCGGTTTTATTCAGGACACCACATTGTCTGTGGAGTTTTTCGGTCTTATTCCTTGGTTCTTTCAGTTATTCAGGACATTTCTTGGTCTTGGAAGTTATTCTTGATACTTTCATCTTTATAGTTACTTAAGACACTCCTATAAGGTTGTTTTGTCACTCATTGGATAATGAAGTTATCTGTGACTTTCCTTGATCTATATGTTATTTGGGGCACTATATTACCTATGGAGTTATTTAAAGAAATATTTTGTGCATGGAGTTATCTGCTACACACCATTCTCTAAGGAGCTATTTTGTCCAGTCATTGGATTGATTATTTCATGTTGCTCATTGTTTTCTTGTTTCTATTCAAGTAATTCATAGTTTCATTCTTTCAGTCACTCTTGTTTTCAAGAGTTTGAGTTTTCTTTCCAGTCTTTAGGCTTCAGAGTTATTTGGCACTGCTCTGTGAATTAAGATCTAATCAGCAAAATCTATGAAATTGGTGAATTTCAGGTTATACATATTTTATGTAATTCCATTTTTATATTTTGGGGGTAAATGTAAAAGAGAGCTTCTGTATCAATAGAATTCAAGGTATGTTACATGCAGCACCTTAAGTTTTTCTATCTATTTTATCTACCAAACGATCACAAAACTGGCAAGGGATTTGCTTCATCCCCATTAGTTTTTTAATCAGAAAATATTAAAAGCCTGTTTTTCCGTAAATTTCTTGTACACTATTTTACTAAGGGTAAACTGTATACAATAATCAATTTTTGCTTTTATGAAAAATGATGTTTTCGGTTTACAATTTTTTGTTTTCTAAGGATGAAAGAAAATTAGAATCTTTCTTACGCTTCATATCTTTCCCACCATCATCCTTACATTAAGGGGTTGATTGCTGGATGCACCCTCTCTAATGCATTCTATCAAAGGCATCCTTTTCCAGCAAATTACTTCTCTTTATATCATTCTTCACCTTATATTGCTATTTAGATCTCTCTCCCTCTCGATCTTCCCCCCTAACAGGTTCCTACCCAACCTTCCTCACTCCCTCCACACCATCCATCCTCAACACGCACTCACACCATCTCGGTCTTGACACTCATCACTTCTGTAATCTTTGCTACATTTGCCATTTTGATTCATCATACATACATATACCAAGGCACTTCCCCCAATTTTGGGGGGTAGCCGACATCAACAAAGAAACAAAAACAAAAAGGGGACCTCTACTCTCTACGTTCCTCCCAGCTTGACAAGGGACTCAACTGAGTTCAGCTGGTACTGCTAGGGTGTCATAGCCCACCCTCCCACATTATCCACCACAGATGAAGCTTCATAATGCTGAATCCCCTACTGCTGCTACCTCCGCGGTCATCTAAGGCATCGGAGGCAGCAGCAGGGCCTACCGGAACTGCGTCACAATCGCTCGCCATTCATTCCTATATCTAGCACGCTCTCTTGCCTCGCTCACATCTATCCTCCTATCACCCAGAGCTTCCTTTACTCCATCCATCCACCCAAACCTTGGCCTTCCTCTCGTACTTCTCCCATCAACTCTGGCATTCATCACCTTCTTTAGCAGACAGCCATTTTCCATTTTCTCAACATGGCCAAACCACCTCAACATATTCATATCCACTCTAACTGCTAACTCATTTCTTACACCCGTTCTTACCCTCACCACTTCGTTCCTAACCCTATCTACTCGAGATACACCAGCCATACTCCTTAGACACTTCATCTCAAACACATTCAATTTCTGTCTCTCCATCACTTTCATTCCCCGCAACTCCGATCCATACATCACAGTTGGTACAATCACTTTCTCATATAGAACTCTCTTTACATTCATGCCCAACCCTCTATTTTTTACTACCTTAACTGCCCCCAACACTTTGCAACCTTCATTCACTCTCTGACGTACATCTGCTTCCACTCCACCATTTGCTGCAACAACAGACCCCAAGTATTTAAACTGATCCACCTCCTCAAGTAACTCTCCATTCAACATGACATTCAACCTTACACCACCTTCCCTTCTCGTACATCTCATAACCTTACTCTTACCCACATTAACTCTCAACTTCCTTCTCTCACACAATTTTGATTCATAAGCTAAAGATAAAGAATAGTATAGTACAGTATCTTGTATTACTTATTCTTTGAGTTAATAATTCTTGAATATTATTCCAATTTTGTCACAATACTCATCCTGCGTTTGACCTTTTATATTGCTTTGCAACAGTCTCTCTCTCTCTCTCTCTCTCTCTCTCTCTCTCTCTCTCTCTCTCTCTCTCTCTCTCTCTCTCTCTCTCTCACATGAATATACCTTGAAGACTAACATGCTAAATGTTAAAGATAATGGAAGATTGTTCACACATTTCCCAGTAAGTTTGAATTACAAAGTTCTCTTTTATGTCAACCTGATCCTTGCCTCCAATTTCAGATCTCACCCTCCCCATCCTTAATCGTTCCTTATCCCAAATTTGGAAATGTTATAAAAAAAAAGAGACTCTCCTCATATGGCTGATGAGTCTCCCACTGGCCCCCTCCTCTTTGAGCATCAGCATTTTCCTTTTTATTCCTCACCATAACAAGGGCTAAATGGTCCATGAGATAGAGCCTATCTTAACTAGAGTAATCACTTGTTCTGTTAGACTATTATTTTATTCCCCATGTACAGAAGTTGTTCATTCTTTTATTGGTGCCTTGAGAGCTGTAGCTCAATGTGTTTGCTTGAATATATTGTACTTGTCAAATGGTAACATCCTGTCTTGGTAAACATGTTGGATTTTAGTTTGCATATTGATTCAGCTGTCTTGTCAGCTCAGGTTTTATCCTGACAGCTTGTCCTGAAAAATCTTGGCTTTGCTATGCCATTATTCACTTGCTCAAAAGCCTCATATTCTTAAAGTTTGTAATGGTTATTAGATTTCAGAATTTGGTATAAATGATCAATCTAAAGTATTTCAGAATGTTAAAGTAGTTTCCATTGTAGGAGGTTATACTGCCAAATGCACAGGTTTTGGTACTATCATTTTCATTTCTAGAAAAGTTATATGCACTATTATCAATGACAAAAAACATCAGATTTTGTATGAACTGTGTAATGTAAGTAGTGAAAGTATCTAATGTAAAAGGATTGTAATTCAATGTACTCCAGACATGTTTATGATCATCTTGAGGTTAATGTGTAATCAATGGTAACTCATTTCTATTTTTTCATAAAAACTACAAGTTCAGTTATAACTAGAATGTTAGCAATTAATGATAGTGTACATACTGTAAGTGTTTCAATGAATAAGGAATTTGGTAAGAGGGTCATTTTGAAGTCTTGCATTTCAGAGCTTTTTATTAAGGCGAGATACCTGGGCTCTCTGAAAAGGTGCACAGCTCGGTTCATAAATTCCATTTTGCTTCTTGTCTCGTGCCATTTGTGCCCCTGACATGAAGAAGGGATAAATAACACTTTAAGCATTTTTAGATGAATTGTGTAATAAGTTTTCGAATATCTTGTTGTTGACGTGAAAGCTGTTTAGATGTGTCTGTGTGTGTGTGTAAGCTGGTTTGGTATGAAGAATAGTTTCATAAATCGTTGAGAAAGAATATTGTTAGGTTTGTGGGTTTTAAGTGCAAAATTACCTAGATATATGGCAAAGATTTTTGTATGTATCCTTACATTGGTCACGATGTGAAAGTCCCATTTCCATAAAACTGCTTTGTTTACATATATTCAAAACCAGTGTTTTAAAGATGCATTGATTTCTGGGTAGGTTTTTTGGGGAATGCAATACTGATGTGCAGAAATATTCTTATCTTTAATCAGTATCCTTCATTGAGGAAAATTTATAACACTGTAAGAGACCCAATAGGTATATTACACCTGCAAAGTTGACAGTAATTTTAATATCGTATTCAGACATTTGTTAATGCACTATACATAGCTAATTCATAGTCCACTTTACTCCATTTTAATCCCTTAATTATCTTTATGGTGAGATCTCTTGGCAATGTATAGAAAATTGTAAGATATATTAATGCTGGATCGTAGACAGATTCATAACTGGTCTTTTTTTGTGTAGCCATTTTAACGTTAGTTTGTTTGTTAGATTGCCTGGCCTTTGGGCCAGTTTTTCTTTTAATTTATTAGATAACTGGTATCAATTTATATTGGAAACTAGCATAAACTTTGAATAGAATTTTGATGATTAAGATACCTCACACTTATAACATGGGAAGCTATCAAAGTAATAACAAACCTTACTCATTATTTTTAGTGAATATCTAATGAGAAAAGAAGGAGAATACTGATGGATGTCTAACAAAACTAATGAAATGAGAAATTTACAAATCATTTTGAAAGAGGGTACAATTTAAAATGCTACAGTACAATATTAAATGTTTTTTTTTTTTTTTTTTTTTTTTTTTTTTTTTTTTCTCCGGCTTAAAGTAAAATCTTAATCTTGCCCAAGACAGTGCCCACTACTGACCTCGTAAGTAACACACCTTTTGAGAATTACCATTTGTTTAGTTGTTTGCGCCTGAAGGATTATTAGAAACTTTAACTTTAAAGTGTACCTGCATGGTTTTCTCCTGTTACATGTAGCTGGTGAATAGCCTCACAGGGCCTGGTGCAGGGTTATATTCCTAAACTCAATCTAATTTCCCTTTTAAAAATGCTATTAACAAGATTCCCCGTCGGATATTTTTCAATATTAAACTTAGCCGGTGATTATATAAGCTGCAACTCTGTTGCTCGACAGAAAACTCTACATTAAAAATCCTCCAGCGATCGCTATACAGGTAGGGGGTGTACATCAACAGCGCCATCTGTCGGGCAGGTACTCAGTACTCAATGTAAACACAGAACTCAATTTTCTCTCTGTCGGGCTACCGGCAAGACCTACTAATTCGCTGTGCTAACTGGATTTGTTTTCACAACTATTGGTGAAGTACACTATTCTAGTTTTGAGCTTTCGCTATGCAGGTGTTTTATCTTCATCTCAAAACTTGAACTCGTTTTGGATAGATTAATTATGGTGACAAAGATAGTATGGACTTTCTTTCACTTTTAAATGGCCGACCCTTCCCTTAGACGGAAGTATGTTTAGGCTTTTAGTAATTATATCACGTTTTAGATTTTCCTCTTTATATTTTATATCTCTCCGCCTTTATTAGGCCTCTTCGATTAACTTTCCATTTATTATAAACATATAAAATAATTTTAATGTTTTGTTTATATAGACCTTTCCTGAGAGTAGGCGGTCCTAACTTGGAAACCGAAGTTAATCAACGTTGAGCCCTTTATATCGTAATTAGCTTTTAAAGAGCTAAGGATTTAAAACTTTGTAAATGTAATATTTTAGGAAAGATTTTCTTTGATAGTCTTCGTACTGTTTTCAAAGATGAACTAACGTTTAGTTTTTTATGCTACGCAGTTGTTGACGTTCAGGACGTTCAACATGCGCTCTATCGTTACGATAGAGAGAGAGTGTATCACGGTTTCACTTTGCAGTAAGAGTAAATCGATTCTGACGTTTTGTTCATTCTTTCTTAGCTTAAATGTTTTAAATTCTAATTTAAAGGAACTTTTATTTGAAAATCCTTTCAGTTTTTTCCTTTAGTCAATTAACATGTTTTTTTTTGACGATATATAATTGGGCTCTTCTCTTAGGTGCGAAATCAAGAGAGAAAGAGAGAGAGAGATAGAGACGGAGGGAGAGAGAGGAGAGTAAACGTTCCGTTCAAGCGGGTAACGTTGTTCTCGTGTTACTCTCGTCCCTAGTCTCTGTACGGGGAGGAAGAATAAAACGTTTTTAGGTTTTTATTCTCGTCCCCAGGCTATGTGCGGTGAGAGATTGAAAACGTAGTTATATGAACTAGTGTTTAGTCTCTTTCCCAGCCACTGATTTTTCTTTTTATCTTAAATATGTTTTCTGTTTTTTGCTGGTATTATGAGCTTGCATTATACGACTAATTTCGCAATTACTACCTTTTAATAAAGGGTAGAATTGCGTGTTTCAGGTAGAAATAAGTGCAAAACAGAAAATCGAAGTGATAAAGTGATATACGCAAAGTGTTACAGTGTTGCGTCCGAGGCGCAAAGTGTTACAGTGTTGCGTCCGAGGGTTCGTCTGTTCGTGCCTGTCGTCCTCCCAGTCCGGGACCTCTTGCAAGCTCCCAAGCCCAGGGGAGAAGCAATGTCGTACGACCAAAGGGTTCGAGAGGCTTTAATCAGCGAACAGACGTTCCCTCCGTGGTTTCGGGCGTATCTACCCAAGATCGCCCCACCCACACAAAGACGAGAGAGCCCATTTATTCCTCGTCTGCGGAAGAGGTTTCTCGTAAGAAACCATGGACCAAGGTCTCGCGGCCTCTTAAGCGCAAGTCGGTCCCTTCCGCGCAAGTCCAACGGCCCAGTTGTAGCCACTGGGTCAGCTCGGACTCGCTGCAGTCTTCCGACGACTGCTCACCTCCTAAGAGAGGCAAAGCGGTACCGCATCAGGCAGTCACACCGTCTGTTGCCGCACCTGCTCCTGTAGACCCTAAGTGGTCTTTGCTGCAGACCATGCAGTCTCAGTTAACGTCATTGATGCAGGACTTTCGTGCGGAGAAGGTTGACGCTGCACCAACCTCTAGCCTACAACCAACCACGGTTGTGCGTCCTGTGGACGCTGAGGCGACCTTCTGCCGCACTCCAGCTGAGAGAGTCCCGCCACCCATGCGTTCCAGTGTACCCTGCCAGCCGCATGTTGACGTTCAGCGACGCATGGAACCTTCCGTTGACGTTCGCGAGGTACAACAACAGTCTAAGTTGTTTTGTTTTGACGCGGTGCGTCAACCTCCGCATTCTAGAGTTGTTTTGACTGCTCAGTCTAGGCAGTCAAAGCAGTCTCGAGTGGACGCTGTACGTCCTCACGCACCTGTTGTGGTTGACAGTTCAGTTGTTGACAGTTCACAGACTGTCAAGCAGTTACATGACGTTGCGTTCTGGTCCGCTACTAATGCACCAGTGAGAGACTCAGCTTTTATCGGACAAGGTTCCTGTAGATGAGGAAGTTGCTGTTCTCCCTCCTACTGATATTCCCTTGAGGACTCTGTCAGATGGAGAGGAGCCTTAAGCTGCTTAGCCTCCTATGGACTTTAATTAAATCATGATGATTTTTTAAGGATCTTCGTCCGGATCTTGTCTCTGCTGCTCCTCGTTCGCCTAAACGTCAGAACTTACACTAGGCCTAGCTACTTCGAAGCCGTTGTTTTTAAGCTAGTGCTCTCTCGCTCTCCTAGAGAGCGTTACGTTGGCTAGGCGACTGGTTTTTTCACCAGGAGGAGTTTGGGGGATACAGCCTTTGCTTTCCCTTCTTTTAAACTGGTTTATAGAGCAAGAGTCTGATATGACACGAGAGAAGTTCTCGGCTTGGGAGTTCATGCCTCTGCCCAGATAGACTTCTCAATTCTGGTAGACTCTCCCTGGCGCCTAGCCAGGAGACGCTCCAAGTTGTTTACAGGTCAACTTCTCAGCTGTTGTCGAGCCTTTGAAGTTTTGCTGTACTATTATGTCACACATAACAAGGCTTTCAGGGATGGTAAACGGTTCCGCCTCAGTCGCTAACCCCGTCTGTTGCCACACCTGCTCCCGTAGACCCTAAATAGGCTTTGCTGCAAGACATGCAGTCCAAGCTTGCGTCCTTGATAGAGGACTTAAATGCGGAGAAGAACCTTCTGGCCAACAACCTTCCAACCGGTCGGTTGTGCGCCCTGTTGACGCTGAGGTAACCTACTCGCGTCTGCCAGTTGAGGTGGTTCCTCCACCGATGCGACCCAGTGTGGGTTGCCAGCCGCACGTTGACGTTAAGCGACGCTCGGAGGTGGTTGTTGACGTTCAGGACGTTCAACAACCAGCAGAGGTGACTTGTTGTGACGCAGTGCGTCAACCTCAGCAACCCGGTAGGGTGTTGACTGCACAACCCAGATGGTCTAGACAGTTTCGGGTTGACGCTGTACTTCCTCGCGCTCCCATGGTTGTTGACAGTTCACAGACTGTGCAGCAGTTCCATGATATTGCGTCCGGCTCCGTCACGCATCCACCAGTGCGACAGCGAGTCAGACGTTGCCCACTCCGTTGCCGTTTCCTCATCAGTTTCGAATGAGGAACCCTCTGATGAGGACGTTGCTGAACAAGACGATCAGCCCCCAGCCCTGCTATCCATCCAGAAGATGCTGAAGAAGGAACGCTGCTCAGTCAGGCTGTGGATGAGTCTGGTAGGGACGCTGTCATCCGTGGATCAATTTGTGTCACTAGGAAGACTACACCTCCGTCCTCTTCTATACCATCTAGCTTTTCACTGGAAAAAGGACAAGACGCTAGAAGCGGTCTCGATCCCGGTTTCCGAAAAGATAAAGTCTTGTCTGACTTGGTGAAAGGACTATATCAACCTAAGAGAGGGTCTTCCCCTGACTGTTCAGACTCCCAACCACGTTCTCTTCTCGGACGCATCGGACGTAGGCTGGGGTGCGACATTAGACGGTCGGGAATGCTCGGGATTATGGAACTCGAGTCAAAGGACAATGCATTTCAACTGCAAGGAGCTACTGGCAGTACGTCTGGCCTGGAAAGCTTCAGGTCTCTCCTTCAAGGCAAAGTGGTGGAGGTGAACTCGGACAACACGGCTTTGGCGTACATCTCCAAGCAAGGAGGGACCTACTCTCTGACGTTGTACGAGATCGCAAGGGACCTCCTCACCTTGTCAAAAGGTCTAGACATATCACTAGTAACGAGGTTCATCCAAGGCAACTTGAATGTCATGGCAGATTGTCTCAGTCGGAAGGGACAAATAATTCCAACAGAATGGACCCTCCACAAGGATGTATGCAAGAGACTTTGGGCCACCTGGGGCCAGCCAACCATAGATCTCTTCGCAACCTCGATGACCAAGAGGCTCCCAATATTTTGCTCACCAATCCCGGACCCAGCAGCAGTTCATATAGATGCCTTTCTCCTAGATTGGTCACATCTAGATCTATATGCATTCCCTCCGTTCAAGATTGTCAACAAGGTACTGCAGAAGTTCGCCTCTCACGAAGGGACAAGGTTGACGCTAGTTGCTTCCCTCTGGCCCGCGAGACAATGGTTCACAGAGGTACTTCGATGGCTAGTAGACGTTCCCAGAACACTTCCCCTAAGGGTGGACCTTCTACGTCAGCCACACGTAAAGAAGGTACACCAAGGCCTCCACGCTCTTCGTCTGACTGCCTTCAGACTATCGAAAGACTCTCGAGAGCTAGAGGCTTTTCGAAGGAGGCAGCCAGAGCGATTGCTAGAGCAAGGAGAACATCCACCCTTAGAGTCTACCAATCGAAGTGGGAAATCTTCCAAAACTGGTGCAAGTCAGTATCCGTATCCTCGACCAGTACCTCTGTAACTCAAATAGCTGACTTCCTCTTATATCTGAGGAAAGAACGATCTCTTTCAGCTCCCTCTATCAAGGGTTACAGAAGCATGTTGGCATCAGTCTTCCGTCACAGAGGCTTAGATCTTTCCAACAATAAAGATCTACAGGACCTCCTTAAGTCTTTTGAGACCACGAAGGAGCGTCGTTTGGTTACACCTGGTTGGAATTTAGACGCGGTACTAAGATTCCTTATGTCAGACAGGTTCGAACCGCTACAATCAGCCTCCCTGAAAGATCTCACCTTAAAGACTCTTTTCCTGGTATGCTTAGCCACAGCTAAAAGAGTCAGTGAGATTCATGCCTTCAGCAAGAACATCGGATTCTCATCCAAAACGGCTACATGTTCTACAACTTGGGTTTCTAGCCAAAACGAGCTGCCTTCTCGGCCTTGGCCAATATCGTTCAATATTCCAAACTTATCGTATGGTTGGAAATGAACTAGAAAGAGTCTTATGCCCTGTAAGAGCTCTTAAGTTCTATTTAAAACGAACTAAACCTTTACGAGGCCCGTCTGAAGCTTTATGGTGTTCAGTTAAGAAACCATCTTTGCCTATGTCAAAGAATGCTTTATCCTATTTTATCAGACTGTTAATACGAGAAGCTCATTCCCATCTGAATGAGGAAGACCAAGCTTTGCTGAAGGTAAGGACACACGAAGTTAGAGCTGTCGCAACTTCCGTGGCCTTTAAACAAAATAGATCTCTGCAAAGTATAATCGACGCAACCTATTGGAAAAGCAAGTCAGTGTTCGCGTCTTTTTATCTTAAGAATGTCCAGTCTCTTTACGAGAACTGCTACACTCTGGGACCATTCGTAGCAACGAGTGCAGTAGTGGGTGAGGGCTCAACCACTACAATTCCCTAATTCCATAACCTTTTTAATCTTTCTCTTGAAATGTTTTATTATTGTTTTTGGGTTGTCCGGAAGGCTAAGAAGCCTTTCGCATCCTACTTGATTTGGCGGGTGGTCAAAGTCATTTCTTGAGAAGCGCCTAGATTAGAGGTTTTGATGAGGTCCTGTTGTATGGGTTGCAACCCTTGATACTTCAGCTCCTAGGGGTCGCTCAGCATCCTAAGAGGATCGCGAGGCTCCGTAAGGAAGACGTACTTAAAAAGGCAGAGTAATTGTTCAAGTCGACTTCCTTACCAGGTACTTATTTATTTTATGTTTGTTATTTTGAATAACTGCTAAAATGAAATAAAAAATCCTTAGCTCATAATAATGTAAACAATTATTGCTGGTCTCTACCCACCCCCCTGGGTGTGAATCAGCTTATATAATCACCGCCTAAGTTTAATATTGAAAAATGTTATTTTTATAATAAAATAAATTTTTGAATATACTTACCCGGTGATTATATATTAAAGGACCCTCCCTTCCTCCCCAATAGAGACCCAGTGGACCGAGGAAAAAATTGAGTTCTGTGTTTACATTGAGTACTGAGTACCTGCCCGACAGATGGCGCTGTTGATGTACACCCCCTACCTGTATAGCGATCGCTGGCGGATTTTTAACGTAGAGTTTTCTGTCGAGCAACAGAGTTGCAGCTTATATAATCACCGGGTAAGTATATTCAAAAATTTATTTTATTATAAAAATAACATTTTTTTATTTCTTACTGGTAACGAGCTCAATTTTTTTTTTTTATGTCACTTTTACTCTTAAGATGATTATTCATTGCACATCAGTATAGCAAAAGGATGAAAAACCTGTGATATGATCCTTAATTATGATGAGAATTTGCACATATTAAATGTTGGGACTTTGTACTGTATTATGAAAGTGTCATGAATTCCACTTCAAGGAATGTAGGATTGCTGTGCTAGTATTGAGTGACTGGTGTGAGATTCTTATTTAAAGGTGAGGTGGTTGTTCTGCTCATTTCCCTTCAATGGATTGTGTCCAAATTTGGAAAAGGGAAGTTGATTTTTTGTCAGGGTTTCCTTAAAGAAGTCAGACTTATAAGGATTTTAGTTATAGTGTTTTTGTATAGATTGGTACAAATTAGGATTGCTTGTTTTTCATACAGAATTAAGGTGGGGTTTTCATAGTGAATTATGGTAGCTTTTTCATACAGAATTAATGTAAGTTTTTCATATAGAATTATATAGGGTTTCTATTGTTTACGTAGCGTAGCCTCTGAGCATATTTTATTTAACTATGTGAGAGGGTGAAAAATGTCCTCGATCCATTTAGTAAGTGCAACACCCAGTCAGTCAGCTCATTGGAAAGTTTCAAGCTCGAGTTTCTTCAAAAATGTTTTTATTTCCCAAAAGTGTAGAATCCTCAGGTTCAGTAAGCAAAGCATATAAAATATTTACCATATCAAGTTTTTGAAATAGCTCGTATTATAGTTACAAAAATGTATTAGAGTAAAGAAACTACTTGAAATTTTAGTATACAGTAGGCTATGCCTAAATATTGTCACTTTTCTGAGATAACTGTTTTTAACATGAAAGTTGTTTGTTTATATGAATTGGTTTACAGTATAAAAATTCTTTAAAGATCAAGTTTTGTTTCTTGATTTTAGAGCATTTGTTTATTAATTTTGTGATTTGCTGAACTATCTAAGAAGGAAATTTGTCTTTCTAAGGTCCCCGACGAATAAATGATAGATTATAATTTGTCTTTTTGATCTTAGAGATTTGTGTTTAATGCTTCACTCTTTATTAGCATATATTTTCCAAACAGTAACTATTAAATTTTATAGAAGTTATAATAGCTGGTCCTGTTTTTTTTTTATGACAGGATTCTAGTTTTTCCTCCGAGATAATTTTTGTGAACAGCTGGGTGTTTCGTAATTAATATAGATGGTCATTTTTATAACTGCCTTACATAGAAAGTTATTTAGGCTCTCAGAGACTTTGGTGTTCCAAGCAATACTAAAATTATATCTAATTTGATATTTGTTCATCTTGTGGTGGTTTCAGTAAAGAAATAACCTACTCTGCAAGCGTTATTTAGGCGCTCAGACTTTCGTGTTCCATCCATTACTAAAATTATATCTCTAATTTAATATTTGTTATCTTGTGGTGGTTTTCAGTAAAGAATTATTGTACCCTGCAAACGTAATCCGAGTCTGTATGTTTTGTTTCTGAGCTCATTCTGGTAAATTTAAAAAGGCAATTTAAACTTAATTTCCATCCATCCATATACCAAGGCACTTCCCCCAATTTTGGGGGGTAGCCGACACCAACAATGAAACAAAACAAAAAGGGGACCTCTACTCTCTATGTTCCTTCAGCCTAATCAGGGACTCAACCGAGTTCAGCTGGTACTGCTAGGGTGCCACAGCCCAACCTCCCACATTTCCACCACAGACGAAGCTTCATAATGCTGACTCCCCTACTGCTGCTACCTCCGCGGTCATCTAAGGCACCAGAGGAAGCAGCAGGGCCTACTGGAACTGCGTCACAATCGCTCGCCATTCATTCCTATTTCTAGCACGCTCTCTTGCCTCTCTCACATCTATCCTCCTATCACCCAGAGCTTTCTTCACACCATCCATCCACCCAAACCTTGGCCTTCCTCTTGTACTTCTCCCATCAACTCTTGCATTCATCACCTTCTTTAGCAGACAACCATTTTCCATTCTCTCAACATGGCCAAACCACCTCAACACATTCATATCCACTCTAGCCGCTAACTCATTTCTTACACCCGTTCTCTCCCTCACCACTTCGTTCCTAACCCTATCTACTCGAGATACACCAGCCATACTCCTTAGACACTTCATCTCAAACACATTCAATTTCTGTCTCTCCATCACTTTCATTCCCCACAACTCCGATCCATACATCACAGTTGGTACAATCACTTTCTCATATAGAACTCTCTTTACATTCATGCCCAACCCTCTATTTTTTACTACTCCCTTAACTCCCCCCAACACTTTGCAACCTTCATTCACTCTCTGACGTACATCTGCTTCCACTCCACCATTTGCTGCAACAACAGACCCCAAGTACTTAAACTGATCCACCTCCTCAAGTAACTCTCCATTCAACATGACATTCAACCTTGCACCACCTTCCCTTAATTTCAGGCTGGGTTAATCCCAAGTCTGATAAAAATGAAATTATTTTAATTACCAAAAATTGCTTTACCATAATTATTTTGAACGTAACTTGTAGTTAGATATCAATTCAGACAGGACTTATATGTTTGTGATAGTATAGTAGGAGATCGTGAGAAGAGGATAGTGTAGTAAGAGATTGTAAGATGAGGATAGTATTGTTATTATTATCTCTATTGTATTGTTTAGAATAGTGTCAGCTTTTTACATAAGTTGATCTTGCCTTCCAACGCTGTTTTCCTTAGGTTTTGTATTTGAGAACTTTATTGCACAGCTAAAGTGATTCAGGTGTCGACGTGTAAGATGAATGCGTACTTCGGTCCGATCTGACTGTCTGCTGGGGGAAGCAGCAAGGATGGTCAGGGCAGTAGTCTTGCACCTCTCTTCTCTTTTACCCGACTCAATCATGTGCATGGAATGGCCCGAGACTGGGAGGCAACTTGGCATTTGTGAATCTTGTCTGCTTTTGACCGACCTTCAGGTGTCTGTAGTAATGGATCGTTCTGAAATTGCACAAAGGCCTGAAAACGACTCTGTTACTTGTTTTAGATTTTTTGTTTGCTTTCCATTCTAGAAGTATTAATGAATTATTTTTTGACCTAGTGTATAGTTTTGTTTCATTAAAGAATTCGTAACTTTATAATTGCTGGAATCTACTATATAGTACATAAATGTTTTACCATTTTAACTTCAGGAAAGGTCAAAACTATTCCTGGAGTTATTAAATTACAATCCATAAATCATTCTATGTAAAATTATTAATAAAATATTGGAATAAAAGAAGGAAAAGGAAAGCATTCAAGGGCCTAGTAACATTGCTTCTTCAGAAGAAAACTGCATTTAAGTTACTGGTTACTAGGTGGGACAGGGGATGGCCTTGGTGGGCTTTCCTTTTCCCTCCTTTTTTATTAATAATTATCTGTGCATTAGAGAAAACACTGCTTACTTACACAATCATGAAATATGTAACCTCAAATGCTGAGCTTCATATGCACCTGCAGTTTTCAAAAAAGAAAACGGGCATTGTCCAGATAACAGAAAACGGGAATTTTTGTCAGTCAGTGCATCATGTTAGATGAAGGATGACTCGACTAGAGCCATTCTTGGTCAAATCGTGAGAGTAATGCGTGACAAATGTAAGTTTTCTTTAAATGGAGAGCATTTAAAGCTTTCAGTAAATGGGGCACCATGAATTTGATGTAATGTCGTTGACTTGAGTGTTTGTATTTAATTTATATAGCTAAACTGATTACACTGAAACCTGTCTCATGTTGGGCATCCAATCTTATACAATAAAAGACTTTAAAAAGATTTATTGTTCATATTCACTTAAACTGTACCTAAAATTTTATTTCGCTACCTTCAAGATTTAATAAGAGGCTTTTGAAGTAACATCAACTAATAAAAATAGCAAGGCCATTATTATCATGACTTGAATCAGGAAAAAAACCTAGATAGATATTTGAATTAAGAAGTAGACTGATCCAAAATGAATTACCGAAATATAGTTTGCCCATGTTGACTTTGTACTTCATATTCAGAAAACACTAGCACTGCTCCTCTGCCACCTCTCCCCCATGGGGGGTGAACAAAATCTGTACGTGGGGAATCAATAACGGTCCACATGGACAAGTGGGTAGTTAAGAGTGGAGACTTCATGAACCTACTCGCCCATTTTTTTGTGGGGAATAAGGCATTTGCTGATACTAGAAGGGGCAGGGGGCCGTTTAGGGAGAATACTCTGTCTAACGAGCTTTAATATAAGAATACAGATTACTATGTATTTTTTTAATTTTTTTACTTCAGGTTTTCTTATTATATACCAGGTTAACTAAATTAAAAAGTGCAATACCTTTTATATGCATTTTATTTCAAAATCCGTATGTTACAAGTGTTTCAATATGGTAAAAATATCTTAGTTTAATAAGGTAAAATATCTTTTCATGGTTATACAGTACTAGATATAAATAATTGAATCAGTTACATATAGCAAATTCTCATATAGGAAACTAACTGCTTTTATCTCGCACATTGCCATATTAAACAGTGCAGAAAACTTTTCAAGATAAAATACCTGCTACTTGCTAAGGTCCACAGCATAAGAATAACTAGTATGGACAAAAATGCTTGTTAGATACAGGAGCTAGGGTTTTGAATGATAATCTATGGCAAAAGTGACAGCACTGCTAATATCCAAGTCAAGGTAGATGGCCCAACATTTAGACACCAGTCGTCAGTAATATGCACATTACTAACTTGCAGTTACTGTATATTGGAGGTTCATTATAGTCAAGAGCTGAAAAGGATTTTTTTTTCTGAAAAGTACAAGGTATTTGAATAGCTAATTAGTCACCTTTATCCATAACGGAAATGAAAACGCCTAAGTTGAGTAATTCCTGGAGTTTAGCCAGGTGGTGGTTAGTTCTCAAGATACCCCCATCAGAAATGGTAAAGCCTAAGATTTTGCTAATCTCCATAATAGCAATAGATAGGTCAGACAAGGACATTTATAAGATGTCAAACAAGAAGAAAAGGCAGAGAATTTAAAGCAATTGTTTGTTATCAAGGATAGAGATTGATATATACTGTATTGCATTAGGATGACATTAAGAGAAATATTTTGAACTATTGAATACTGAAAATGAGAGGATGGTTAGGAGAGGCACCCAGTGATGGAAATACGGAATACAGAAATAAAGCAGGTATTGAGTAATATGTAAAATAGAAAAGCACTGGGCCCATCAGTTTCAAACTAAAATGGTCAAGATCCTTGATAAAGAAAAGGAAAGAATGGATGGTAGAATTAAGAGCAATATGAATGAAATAATGTAAATACTAAGTGTCTAATGGTGTATATATATTTATGCAGAAAGGTGATGGCATGGAATGTTAATAACTACAAGGGAATTGAACTACCAATATGGTGTAAAGGTTTTGAGAGAATACTAGATGTGATTGTAAGGACTGGGAAACAGCACTATGGACTCATGAGAGGGAACAATAGGATCTTCTGTACTTTAGTAGATCTGTAGAAGGCGTATCATTGAATACAAAGAGAAGTGATGTTTTGGTGCTTGTGGTAGAATGGAAGAGGAAAGTCTCAGACAAGTTGGTTAGAATGGTAAAGATGACATATTAAAGAAAGACAAAATTGCTGTTGGGGAAACAAACCTTTGAAGTTAAGTGTTGGATTAAAGCAGGGGTCAACATTAAGCATGTTTTTATTAGTAGTAGTTATGGATGTGTTAAGCCGTACGGAAAGTAGGGACAGGGTAGCTATGCATTAAAGCAGAGGTTCTGTTATAAAACAGGTGGAACAAGTCAGATACTGGGGATCTATTATGTCACGAGGGAAGACTTGCGGTGGAGGTTGAGAATAGAATAAAAGCAGCTTGGGGAAGTGGAGAGATGCATGACAAGAAAATGCCAATCAAGCTAAAATTCAAGATCTATAACACCGTAATATGACCAGTGTTAATTTATGGATCAGAAATATAGGCTCTACAACAAAATGAGGTAGAAAGCTTGAGAGAACAAAGATGAGTATGCTGAGGTGGATTATGGGTATATCTCAGCTCAAAAGATTGGAAAACGATGAAATAAGACAAATGACGGGCATAAGATTACCAAGGTGTCAAGGGTCACGACAGATATGGTGTGGGCGCATGTTGAGGGGGGCTTCAGAGAAACTGGTTAGGGGAAGAAGATTGAGAGGGGGTAATGCAGTGAATTAGATGGTGAGATAAGGTGAAGGATAATATGGAGAGAAGAGGTTAACTTTGCTATTGAGCATTGGAGAGTACAACAGGCAACCAACCCCTGGATATAGGGATAACACTGGGAAGGAAGAAGGTAAGACAGTCTAATATATGAGGTCAGCTGAAAAATAACACTCTGTAAACTATTCCCAGAAATGCCTCAGGCATGAAAAGTCTGAATTGCTACCATTAGTATCAATATTACTAGCAATGCAAGCCTGTGTAAAATTAAATCAGGCTTTTCAAGTTGATAGTTAACTGAACCAAGGCTATTCAGAGTAAATCTCTCATAAGACTAGCCTTACCTTTGTTTTGAGAAGTTAATATCTTGAGCTTCACCTTTTCTTAAGGGGAATATTGAGAAATTACCTCCCCTGGCAAAGAAACTACAGATTGCTCAAGTGAATAGTATCATTTGTTATGGTTGTAGTAGCTCCTGTAATTAGCCATCAAAACATTTTTAACTCGATACCATGGACAAATCTTTCACAGCTCTGAATATGATGAACCTAGATTATAACGTAAGTAGTTCATAGTGCCCATATTACTAACCATTGACATCCAAGTGCTGGGCCATCTACCTTTACTACTTTAACTATATGTAGTTATACCATTAGCACTGGTATGGTGCTTTTCACCATAAATCATCCTTCATGACCCTTGCTCTTGTATCTTCCAGCATTTTCAACAAAAATTTTTCTTATGCAATTGACATTACAGCTTAGCGGCTATTATTTACAACAAAATATTTGAAATCATTCTAACCAATGTACAGTTTAAGTTACACAAGCATTTCATATCTCAATTAAGCTCTAATGATTAACATTTGTACCAAATATTGTAAATGACAAAACAGTATTTTAATGTAAATAAAAAGTAACTGGTTTTAAGCATTTTATGCTTTGCTGTCTGAAAGGGAAAAAATCCTTAATTACCATTTTCAGTTTGCTTTCTATTTATATGAAAATATCTTTTTATTGGATTTACAAAGCAATTTTACCTATAAAACCAATTTGATAGGTTCAATATGCATTCTACTCTATTACAATTGAAAATTTCAATCACAACACTACCTTCCCATATCTTCAAATGTATTAAATAGTATTGGTAAGCAAAATTTACCAAATTGTTTTAAGAAACGCACAAATTTTTTCTTTGAACTTCCCTCTTGCCCACAACCTGATTACTTTTTCTCCTTCGAAGTAGTGCCCCCACCCCCTATCCCCCTTTCTATATCCATTAAAATTTAGTCTACTTAAGAACCAGATGTGTCTGAGCATCTCTTCACAAAATCTTAACCATTTGCTTTAAGCCTCTCAGTAAAAACCTGTAAGTTTTATAATAAAACCCTCTTACAACATCCACTTTAAGAAATATTACATGAACAGATTTATTACGTGATTATAGATTTAAAACTACTTCATTGATTCCTTCCTTCTCTGAAGACATCATGGAAAATTAATGCTTCCATGGAACTCAAATTACTATACCTTTCATACAAAGTTTATCAATTTAATCTGTAAAATGCTTCAAACTACAACTTAACTATAACAACTATATAGGCTATATTCTACACTAGATTATGAGGCAGTTAATTGCATCTTTTGTATAAAGAATATGCAAAGCTTAAAACCACAAAAATAAACAAAGCTTAAAACCATTAATCAAGAGATTTTACCCTTTTTACAAATTTTGTCATTCTAATTCTTTGAAACAAATGTCTATTCACTGGATTGAAAAAATAACAGGATCTGCTTTTGCAAACCAGCATGTAAAATGTGTGACAAGAATAATAAAAAAGATTGATATATTGTGAAAATTATTAATTTAAAACAAAATTACTAAAGGATATTTGAAATTAATCTTACATGCAAGCACCTTAGGAGAAAAAGTTTTCAAACAATTTAAACTGATTTTGAAAATTATTTTCACTATGAATATAACCTTAATTCCAATGTGAGAGAGAGAGAGAGAGAGAGAGAGAGAGAGAGAGAGAGAGAGAGAGAGAGAGAGAGAGAGAGAGAGAGAGAGAGAGAGAGAGAGAGAGAGAGAGAATTAACTTCTCAAAACAAAGGTAAGAACACTTGGTTCTCCCTTTAACCGAAATAGGGGAAAATTTTTATCTTATAAGGGAGTTTAAAATTTTTTTTAGTTAAGCAGAATCTGTCATTATTGCAAGAGGGAAGGAAATATGATTATTTTGAAACATATAAGGACACCTCATAAATTAGTATTTGTTTTAAGTCTAGTATATTCATAATATCAATGCTTATGTTGACTGCTAGAATACAATGAGCTATTTTCCCCCAAACCCTAAGGCAGTGTCAGACAGCACTGCCAATATGTGGCTAATTAGAGAGCCAGACTTTATTTTATTCCATAGCTTCTACCTTGAGCAAATCTGCTTATTCTTTCAAGAGGACATAGGTCTAAATTCAAATTTGTGTAAGAGGAATTTAATGAGTTGCTATGAATTAGGTGATAGTCTCTCAGACAGATTTGAAATGGTAGACAAACAAAGATGAAATGATATTCAGTTGAAATTAATTTGTTGTAGGTTATTTTCAAAAGCAATTAATATTCTTTAACACAAATTGTGAAAAGAATTTAAATCAATTACTAAAAAGATTATTGTTAATTTCCATTCTGTCACACATTTTGATAACTTGTTTACAGTGCTTTACATAATTCTAAATATGAGATGATCTAGAAAGACCAAGAGGAAACTGAAATTTGATTTTAACAACTTGTTAATGAAAATTGAAAACATGGGCAGCAAATTTCTAAGCAAGAAGTCCTAACTCATTTACATTTGCTGGTCGTAATTGGTTGTTAATGTTCAATTTCCTCATTTTTTCAAAAACATTTACAGTAATACATAATATAAAAACGGTCCATTCAACATAACAGTCCCTGCTAATCAATTTAGAAAGTAATATTAATCTATTATCAGTCGGTATATTTGTATTTGCAAACTAATTTTCAAGCAACTGAAAGAATGATTGTGCTTAATATCAAATAATTAATAACAAATTGCAACTTGAATTTAAACAATGAAACGACCTCATAAATGATGAACTGAACTTAATTTTCAAGTAAAAATTTGGACCTGATTCAAATTTTTTAATGTAAAGATGCATAAAATGAAAAACTAACAAAGTAAAAGTTAATAGCTTTAATAATTAAATTTGAGGCTTCCTGAAATAATGATACTGTGATAAACTTGAATTAATCAGGTAATATTGTTATTGTAATAATCTATGTTGCTTTTATACTGTAACTAAACTAGTTTTACTTTTACCTTCAGTTACTGATTGCTATCCAACTAATCGGATATAAATGGAGTGACCAATGTAACATAACGCACCAAAATCGGGTCAACTGAGTATTTTATGCCCACTGTCATTATTTACTCATAAGCGAATACTCAAAGTTTGATAAGCCGCTTCATTGGGACTGTTTGGTGCCAATTATTCTCTCCTCCTTGGAAACTTTCTGGAATTTTTCAGTAGTAAATCCGGGATTATAGATTATTCTCTGCTGATCTTCCTTGTTAGTGATTATTTGCAGTTAACTTTTCTGTTTTACCTGGACACTAAATTTCCTTCTCTTTGGAGGATTCTAGTCTGAAAAATAAATAAAAGATGTTAATTATACAGATATGTCAGTCTTGTTCATATATCTTACTGTGCACCTCCATAACAGGACTATACTTTTGGTAAAAAATTCTGCATTATAAACTACCAAGAATATAAAATATTCTAATATAATATTTAGGAAAGTGGAAACAATGAAAATCTAGATATGTCCATGACATTTACAATAGCAAATATTACAACCGAAAGTCTCTCTTGTGAAATGGAAATGTATTACCTCCAAAATCCTAACAAGGAAATATTTCATTACAATAACCTAATAACTTCCTTCTGGTAATCAACTAATTAACATGAGCTCTCTAAATCATCAATTAATCCCTACAATTTTCTTCAAGAGATACTCATACCTGGTCAAACACAATCAAAATCTTTTTATATAAAAACTTCTGTATAAATTATGAACAAAAATAGGATTTATTGACATATATTGTTTAGTATACAAGAGTATAATGCTATGCAAATTTTTAATTGATGTAGTGTTTTCACTCAAAAAAAAAAAAAATAAATAAATAAAATAAAAGACCTGCAACTTTCCAAATTTTTCATTTTTTTTTGCATCATTCTTGTAACAGAAATGACATGCTAAATTTCCATTAAATATTATATGGATCCTCCTTAAAGTAACTTTAGCTATCCTATCATCTTTAAGGAAATTTTCTGGTTAACCTTCAATCATATGAACCAGCTTCTTACAGCCAGATTCCCCATAAAAACTTATCACTTTCTATGACTCAATTACCTAGTTTTGACTGGTTCATTTACAAGCTCATTTAGCAATAATGTTATTTACCTACTGAGTATACTTCATCAATGGACTAACCTATCAAACACTATTAAACTAACAACCTGGTTTAACGGGAGTCATATCTTCAACATTACTAAGCAGAACAACAATATATCTTTTGCCCATGATTAACCAATACCAGATACCTTAACTCAATGAAAATATATCCAGGCTTATCCATCCATTACATAATCCTGACTTTACCCAGCATTGGCTGGACTTCTCCCTTGACGAATTGTCTTATCAAATTACTGATCATATTTTACATCAGCTAACAAATACATAATTGTTTTGACCATTATAGTGTGTTTATATAACAATCTTTAGCAAGAGTCAGTATTACACTCACAATTGCAAGCTCCTAGTATCTAGTGCTCCTTTGTATGGATGAATATAAGCCTCGGGCTATATACTTTAATGAAAAGTATACATAATTGTTAACAGGCTGAGGAGACTACAACTCATTACAAAGTCTTCTCTCTTCAAAGGCTGAACTCCTCTCTACCTTGGAGATGTGAGTGTAGATGTAACTCATAGGAGTATAGCGCTTGGAGACAAACAGTAGTGCATGGGGATCCAGCGGGTGGAGACTTACACCCCATGCAAAACTAAACACTAATAATAAGTGTAAGAACTCCAATTTTAGATAACCAGGCACCTCGTATATATGCTTGCCGATATTTCTTCCCATAAGAGAGAACTACTGGCACTCTCAGGGAAGCTGGTAACTTTCTAGACCTCTCAAACATCCTACTTATTCTGGTATTTGTAGCATGATTCTAGCAAAAAGGAGGAAGAGGGAAGAAATTAAAAAAAAAATTTCATAGGGTTGCACAAGCCAAGGACAACACGCATGAGGGGAACAAGAGGAACTCAGAGAGACAGTATCCAGGTGTATGTTCTTAGCATCTCCCCAAGATCACAGAGACTTTGAAAGAAAGGGGATGGGTGACAGCATTTCCCATCAAACTAGGTAGTGGCTTCCTTCAATTTAAGTAAATTGAAGCCTAAGGGTAGACCCCTTTCTGAGGATTCGTTATCGCTGTTGTCATAAGACCATACTTACTTTCGTAAAATTATTAATAGCTACAAATTAGTAGTACCAATAATCTGGTTCCTACCTGATAAGGATGCTGGCTTCATAGTTATCCTGCTTCATTTGC
Organism: Palaemon carinicauda; assembly: GCF_036898095.1. Lineage (NCBI taxonomy): Eukaryota > Metazoa > Arthropoda > Malacostraca > Decapoda > Palaemonidae > Palaemon > Palaemon carinicauda. The sequence goes on from NC_090727.1 coordinate 42,190,794, forward strand.
CTGCATTCCTTAAGAGACTTAGCGGTCCACCCAGGGGGCTGTAAAAGTCTCTATGGGGCTGCCACAAGGTGCTCGACCTTAGCGTGGCTAGACCTCCACCCTTGCTAACCTGGTATAGGCATGGATAATGATTCTGACCACCTACTCAGAAAACTAAGAACACACACCATAAAAACTAACTTGACTTGCATCCCAGACTGTGGAAGGCTGCAACAACCTGTGAAAACAAAGTACAGTACAAGAAAAAGGCAAGGGTATATAATAAAAAAGGTTATAGGGAAGAGGCAGTAGACCCTTCTCCAACTACGACGCCAGAAGTAACATACGGACCCAGGGAGCAACAATCTTCAATTGGGTCTGGACATCTCTAAGAACAGTCTGCGAAGATTGATTTACTTTGCCAGAAAGTAGCCTCCAAAATTTACTTCATTGACTTATTGTGCTTGTAAGCCATAGAAGTTGCTACAGCTCTAACCTCATATGGTTTTACCTTAAGAATTAGGATACTTCTTTCCTCACAATTCTGGTGAGCTTCCTTTATCAAATCCTTAATAGAAAAAAAAAAGCCAGGTCATTCTTTGATAAGGGCAAAGAGAGCTTTTTAACCGAGCACCAGAGGTTGTCTGCTTGTCCTCTCAGGTTTTTGGATGCTCTAAAATAAAATTTCAGAGCTCTCACTGGACACAGGCCTCTCTCCTTCTCCCATCCAACTAAGTGAGATAGCCCTGGAATGGTAAAAGATCTTGGCCAAGGTCGAGAAGCATTCTCGTTCTTGGCGAAAAAGCCTAGCTGAAGGGAGCAAACTGCATTGTCTCCATTAAAGCCCACCTTCTTGCTGATGGCTTGTAACTCTCCTACTCTTTTGGCTGTAACCAATGCAATTAGGAATAGTGTCTTTTTGGTAATATCCTTCCAAGAAGCCTTGTCAAGAGGTTCAAACCTACTTGAGGTCAAAAAAGTCAGGACTACATCCAGGTTCTAAGAGGAGGTTGGATTGTCCTTTCTCTTAGCGGTCTCAAAAGATCTAATGAGATCCGAGAGATCCTTGTTACCTGACACGTCAATGTGTCTGTGGCGAAAGACGGAGGCTAGCATGCTGCGGTAACCCTTGATGGTAGGTACAGCCAACTTTTCTTTTGTTTGCAAATGCAACAGAAAGTCTGCTATTTGGGCTATAGAGGTACTGGTAGAGGAAAGTTTGTTAGTCCTGCACCATTCTCTAAATACGTCCCACTTAGATTGGTAAACCTTAATAGTGGACGTCCTTCTACCTCTCGCGATAGCTCATGCAGCTTCCCTTGAAAAGCCCTTTGCTCTTGCCAGCTTTTCGATAGTCAAAAGGCAGTCAGATTGAGAGCGGGGAGATTCTGATGCTACCTCTCTATGTGTGACTGTTTGAGTAAATCGCTCCAACTTGGTAAGGTTCTGGGGGTTTCTACCAGCCACTCCATCACTTCTGCCACCCAAGGTCTCATGGGGCAAAACGGAGCTATCAGGGTCATGCGGGCGTTGTGCGACTCCCTGAACTTTTTCAGGACTCTGTCCAGGATCTTGAATGGGGGAAAAGCATACACGTTTAGTCCTTCCCAATTCAAGAGAAAAGCGTCCACTGCAGCTGCTTCCTGGTCTGGGACTGGAGAGCAATACACTGGTAACCTCTTTGTCATTTGTGAAGCGAAAAGGTCTATCGAGGGTTGACCCCATAACACCCAAGGTGAGTCATCAGGGTTATGTGCCTCGCTTTCGCCCACAGTAGTAGATCTCTCGCAGCCTCGTAAAGTGAGTCTGAACGAGTGCCTCCCTGCTTCTTGATGTAGTCTAACGCTGTGGTGTTGTCTGCGTTGACCTGAACTAAATTTCCCTAGACTTCCTCCTGGAAGTGCATTAGTGCTAGGTGAATGGTCACTAGCTCCTTGATGTTTATGTGCCATTCCCTCTGAGACTCTTCCCACAGACCCGATATCTCGGTCTTCCACAGTGTTGCACCCCACCCCATGTCCGAGGCGTCGGAATACAACACTAGGTCGGGGTTCCTCTGATAAAGTTAGAGGCCTTCCATGAGGTTTTTGGCATCGTCCCACCAACTTGAGTGATTCCTGATCCCGAGGAATCGGAATCCACTTTTCTAGACTTTGACCTCTCGTTCAAAATTTTGCAAGATGGAATTGAAGAGGCCATAAATGAAATCTTCCCAGGGATACGAACTGTTCGATCAATGAGAGGGTACCCAGAAGACTCATCCATTCTCTTACTGAGCAGGACTGTATGTCTAGGAAGTGTTGCACCTTTTCTAGGCAATCTAGAATGCGTTTCGGGGCTGGAAACGCCCAAAAAAACCACTGAGTGAATCCTCATCCCCTGGTAGATGATGTTTTGCGAAGGTGTCAGTTGAGATTTGGCCAGGTTCACCATCAGACCTAGCTGTTGCGTCAAGGACATTGTAATTTGAAGAGCCTCCAGACACTTTTCTTGCGACCTGGCTCTGAGTAGCCAATCGTCCAGGTACATGGATGTCCGTACTCCCTTTAGATGTAGCCAGCGAGCCCCGTTGGCAACCACTCAGGTATAAACGTAGGGAGCCGTGCTCAGTCCAAAACAGAGGGCTTTGAACTGATAAGTAGTTTCTTGGAACATGAATCTTAGAAATTTTCAGTAGTTCGGGTGTATCGGGATGTAGAAATATGCGTCCTGCAGATCTAACGACACCATCCAGTCTCCCTGTCTGGTGCCTGCTAGGACTGACGCAGAAGTTTCCATGGCAAACTTGACTTTGCTGACGAACTTGCTCAGGGGACTTACGTCCTGAACAGGTTTCCAACCCCCCCCCCCCCCCCCCCCCCCGAGTTCTTCGGAACTAGAAAAAGTCTGTTGTAAAATCCCTCCGAAGAGGTGTCCTCTACTACCTCTATGGCTGATTTCGACATCATTAGGTTGACTTGCTCTTGAGGAGCTGCTGCCTTGTTCCCAGAGTAGGTTGCTGTCAACTCTAAGGGTTCCGACGACATGGGAGGCATTTTCAGGAAGGGGATCTTGTACCCCTCCTTCAAGACATCGATTGTCCAGACGTCCGGCCCCCCTTTGGCTCCACTCTTGCCAAAGTGGGATAACCTGGCTCCCACTAGCATCTGGAGATTGCAGAGCTGACTTCTTTGATTTGGGTTGTTGCCTTGAAAATCTGCAAGGTTGTCCTCCAGCAGCAATTCTCTGAGAACCCCTCGAAGGGGCTCTCCCATGAAAGGGCTGGTGAGTGGGAGGAGCTTCCTTTTGCTTCCTTGCTAAAAAGCTAGCCGGGAGGACTTTCTTCGCAGTCCTAGTGATAAGGTCTTGTTGTGCAAGAGCTGCCGACAAGTCTTTCACTAAGTCAGAAGGGAAGAGATGGTTACCCAAAGGAGCAAATAAAAGCTCTGATTTCTGAGCAAGAGTCAAACCTGAAGACAGGAAGGAACACAGCATAGCCCTCTTTTTAAGGACTCCTGCCATGAAAAGGGGGGAGAGTTCGACGGACCCATCCCTCATGGCCTTATCAAGACGCAATCATATGCATCAGTGCTTCATTCTTTGTATCTGTGACCTCTGCGAGGGCTCCGTGAGTCCAGTCCATTAGGCTGAAGACTTCTATACTGTAGTCCTAAAAATGCCCTTCAGCAAGTGGTCCATCTCAGAAGTGGACCACATTATCTTAAGACTTGCTCATGGCTGACCTGCGTGAGGCGTCAACAAGTCTGGAGAAGTCTCCCTGGGAGGAGGCAGGGACTCCCAAACCAAGAACCTCCCCAGTCTCATACCACACACTCGATCTGAAGGCCAGTCTAGTAGGGGGAAAGGAAAAGGAGGCCTTCCCTAGATCCTTTCTCTTGGAAACCCATTGATTGAGAGTTGAGAAAGCTCTCTTTACTGATCTGGCAAGAACCATTTTCTTAAACGAGGATAGTTTCCGGGGTCCACCCTTCAAAAACTGCAAGGGCGGGCTTTGAGGCAAGGCTGAGTGAAGTCCTCTGGATACAACTTAGCTAGAACAGCCAGCAATTTTTCAAGGTCAGCTGCATGCAGCGTTTTCCGAGTTTCCTCCTCTGAAACTTCGGCTAAGGGGATATGGATCTCCTGAGTAGAATGAGTAGTAGACAAAATCGCCTCATCCTGTCGATCCTCGTCTTCCAGTAAAATCTCATCATGCTGTGATGGAACATCATGTAAGATTCCAGCCAGTTGCGAGGAAGCGTCACGCTTGCGTGCGTCTTGCCAAACTCCCACATGTCTCGAGGAAGAGTCATGCTCATGTGCTTCCAGCCTATTTCCATCATGCTGCGAGGAAGCGTCAACATTGCGTCCAGCGTGCTGCGAGGGAAAGTCCTGCTCGCGTGCGTCCAGCATGCTGCATACTTCCAGCCTGACGCAAGGAACCGTTAACTGCGCATCCAGCACGCCGCGAGGGAGAGACAACCGAGTGTGTGTAACATGCTGCGGGGACAAGTCCTGATTGCATACGTCCAGCATGCATCCAGCCTGCTGCATGCGTCCAGTTTGCTGCATGCGTCCAGTTTGCTGCATGCTTCCAGCATGCTGCATGCATTCAGCATGCCGCGAGGGAGCGTCCAGAACCTTGTCGCTTCCCGTAACGCGTCCCGATCGCTGTGAGGGAGCGTTGCTGAGCGCAGAGTAACTCCCTGGCCGATAGCGCCTTGGTTAGCGATAGCTCCTTTCCTTGGTCTGTTGATGTCCTTTGGTTCTTTTTTATGAGACTCCTCTGTTTGTGACTTGTAGGCATCAAACACGGACGTAATAGACCTCTTCAGCTCTGACACTTGCGGCGCGTCCTGCGCGTATCCAGATTGTTGCGAGGGGGCGTCGCGATTCCTATCGCTACCTGAACTGCGTACCGCTCGCTGCAAGGGAGCGTCGATCGTTGTCGTCTGGCCACCAGGAGGAGAAAGTCCTTGCGAAATCTCCCAATCTGAAGGAGGGGGAGAAGCATGCACAGATAAAAAGTGAGCACCCTCTTCCTCCGACGAACTATGTGCCTTACGCGACTGTTTAGGCGCTGGCAAGTCGTCGTCTTCCGAAAGAAAAACTTCCGGCGAGCTCCAGTTACTGCAGGATGGTTGTTGTAACTTAGCAAGAGACTTACGTCTCTAGAGAGGCCTTGAAAGAAGCAGTTGTCGCCAACCACGTCTAGGTTTTGCGTCATCCGACGAGGACGAACACTTCCTGACCTCGCCTTTCCTGCGGCGAGGGGGAGCGTCCTGGGAAGCGTCAACAGGATCGCTCGAGGGGACGTCCGTTCGCTGATGGAGGTCTGACATCTCCTTTCGCCTTTCGACATTCCTTCTCCCAGGGGTTGGGGAACATGGAAGAGGTCCCGGGGCTGGGAGTACGAAGGACACGAACGGACGCACCCTCCACTTCACTTTCACTATTCACAAACTTGCTTTGCAAGCCACGCACTGCCCCCACATGACTTCTTTTTCCGCAGTAAGGGATTGAACCTGTGCATCTAAGGCTGAAATTTCAGCCAACACATCCTTCAAAGAATGCTCACTTACTTTCGACACCATAGCGGGGTCTGGAACTGCTGCCTTAGGATCAGGAATAGGAATATTAGTATGAAGCACATTAGAAGGAATATGACTATCAGACGATCTATTGGAAAGAACACTGGTCGATCTAGCTCTTCTAAGCCTATCCTTCGCTAATCGCTTAACATAGCGATCAAACTCCCTCCACTCCCTATCAGATAAAGACCAACATTCAACGCATCTGTCACTAAAAGTACATTCATGCCCTCTGCAACCATTACAGTACACATTGAGTGAGGATTAACAGAGGCATTAGGCATTCGAGTCTTGCATCCTCTAACACACCTTCTTATTACAGAGTCAGCCATTTTGTAATCAGAAAAAAGTCCAGGTCAAAAAACCAACAAAGTCAATCTAAACTGAGTGAAAAGTCAAAGGGAATATCAAAAAAAAAAAAAAAAAACAGCGAAAGCCATCAACAATAATCAAACAAAAGGTACTTCACCAAATTGTAGATAAAGTAAAATGAACAAAACGAATTTCCGACGTGTTGACTCGATCAACGGCAGGGAATTTCTGAGGAATGTTGGGAATGGTTCCAGTTACCTACTGAGAGATGGCGCTCATGTATGACCACTTACTCACCTAGCGGTGATTGCCGCAAAATTTTAATTTCTGCCGTGCACGCGACGAAACGCGGGATTAAGCTATATATATGTAACTACCAGGGAAGTTACATGTTTAAAAAAGCAATATTAATAGCAGTCCAAAAGGTGAAGAGGGAGAGCAGCAACAACCTTTCTCTATCTAAGCCAAAAGCAAAGTGAAGTACAGTCACAGGTGTGTAAGTGAGAGGGGTAGCTATTAAAACTCAACCCACCCACTAACTAGCAGTATGGGTAGTTAACCCCCGTTAAATTCTAATAGCTTTTCCTTTCAGCTTCGTAAAAAGTAACACCACTATAAATAGCGTCGGTTTTGTTTCCAGTTACGACACAAACTCGAGAGAGAGAGAGAGAGAGAGAGAGAGAGAGAGAGAGAGAGAGAGAGAGAGAGAGAGAGAGAGAGAGAGAGAGCGCACTTCAAGTATGACATGACAAATTCGTAAATAATTTGTATTTTTCTAGGGAAGGGTACCTTGCTACCGGCTCCCCTCATACACCTGTGAGTGTGCTCACTTTGCTTGGAGGTAGGACTTCAAGGGGGATAGGGCTGGTGGGTATGTTTGTTTAAATAGCTAAGGTTTGTATAGTTAAGAAAAATACAAATTATCTACGAATGTCATTTGTTCCATAGCTGGAATACAAACCACGCTATTTAATAGGGGTGACTCGCCAATTAGGTTGGGCGAACGTCCCAGGCAATCTGGCTTTTGGCTTTACCTGAGGGCTCCTTATCTGAGTATGTTAGTACTCAAAAATAAGCAGTCCCTGCCTTCGCTAAAACCTTGCTACGCAAGGTCCGCAGCCTACACAAGCTGTGTTTTGAGGTATATAGAAGTGTGATTGTCCAGGTAAAGTTATTTCGAGTTCTTTAGAAGGATAAACTGTGTAACTAGGACTTTCCCAATACCCCTTGTAAGGGTATGGGGACGCAACAGTATTAGTCTAACTAGAAACACAAGGAAACATAGTTTACCTGCATTGGTTTGAGGTCAGCTGTGCAGAAAACCCAAGATGCTGCTTTACCCATGAGAAGGGAGAATGAAGAAAATAATAAGAGCCAGTCAAACCTTTCCATTCACTCCGACTAAAACCGGGTAACAATGCCCTCAACCTTCTGTTACTTGTCCAATAAGGAGCTTGAGGTTTTAAACCAGCTGTTGTGCAGCTACCACAGGACCGATAGAGAACGTATCAAGTCTCCTATGGGTCACGTCTTGCAGATAGTGTGATGTGAATATGGTCTGACGATTCCACACCCCAGCTTGAAGAACCTGCATCACTGTGAAGTTTCTCTTGAATGCCAGGGACGTAGCTAAGCCCCACATCATGACGTGAAGGTGGGGGCTCTGGATTCAATGCATGGTCTAACGAATAGTGCAGGCACACGGGGACGGGCTGCGGCTGTTCTCTTAAGATACAGCCTCAAACTCCTCACTGGGCATAGTAAGAGATGGTCTGGATCATCTGTTACAGTACGGAGACTAGAAATCCGGAAGGCGTCAAATCGTGGATCCGCTACTCCCGGGTTCTGAGTCTTGGCAATAAACTCAGGGACGAAGCTGAACATTAACTCTCCCCATCCCCTTGAATGGGCGATGTCGTATGAGAGACCAATCAGTTCACCGACTCGTTTGGCCGAAGCCAAACCTAGCAAGAACACCGTCTTCCAAGTCAGGTGGTAACCAGTTGCCCGGAGTAATGGTTCATAGGGAGGTCTCTTAAGAGACCTGAGAACTCGAACCACGTTCCATGGGGAGGACTCACTTCTTACCAAAGACAGGTAAGTTCATAACTCCGTATGAGTAAGGAAAGTTCTAGTGATGAAGAAAGGTCCATTCCTTTTAGTCTAAAGGTGAGGCTTAAGGATGAGCGATAGCCTTTTACTGCCTAGACTGACAGGCGCATATCTTCACACAAATACACGAGGAACTCCACTATTGCTGGAATAGTGGCATCGGCATCGAGATGAGACACACCCCATTCCACAACACCAAACACAGAACTTTCCACTTTGCCTGGTAGACTGCTGCTGATGACGTACGCAGGTATCCAGACATCCTAGTTGCAACTTACGAAAATCCTCTCAGAGAGGAGATGCTGTAGTCTCAAGGCGCGAAGTTCGCGAAGTTATAGCGAAGCTACAGCTTTGTGGAATATTATTATTATTATTATTAAATGCTAAGCTACAACCCTAGTTGGAAAAGCAGGATGCTATAAGCCCAGGGGGCCCCAACAGGGAAAATAGCCCAGTGAGGAAAGGAAATAAGGAAATAAGGAGATAAGGAAAAATAGAACATTTTAGGAATAGTAACAATATTAAAATAAATATTTCCTATTTAAAATATAAAAACTTTAACAGAACAAGAGGAAGAGAAACTAGATAGAAAAGTGTGCCCAAGTGTACCCTCAAGCAAGAGAACTCTAACCCAAGGCAGTGTAAGACCATGGTACAGAGGCTATGGCACTACCCAGGAATAGAGAACAATGGTTTGATTTTGGAGTGTCCTTCTCCTAGAAGAGCTGCTTACCATAGCTAAAGAGTCTCTTCTACCCTTACCAAGAGGAAAGTAGCCACTGAACAATTACAGTGCAGTAGTTAACCCCTTGGGTGAAGAAGAATTGTCTAGTAATCACAGTGTTGCCAGGTGTATGAGGACAGAGGAGAATCTGTAAAGGATAGGCCACACTATTCGGTGTCTGTGTAGGCAAAGGGAAAGAACCGTAACCAGAGAGAAGGGTCCTATGTAGTACTGTCTGGCCAGTCAAAGGACCCCATAACTCTCTAGCGGTAGTATCTCAACGGGCGGCTAAGTGGTTGTTTGAGTAGATTGTGTCGTGAAGGAAGTTCTCTTAGGGGCTCTGTTAAAAGCTGCAGGAGGTCTGGAAACCATTCTGCGTGATGCCATACCAGAGCTATGAGGGTCATTGAGAGATTGACCGATGTTCTGGTCTTGTTGAGTAACTTCCTCATCAGACAGAACGGGGGAAAGGCGTAAACGTCGATGTCGTCCCACCGTTGTTGGAATGCATCTTGCCAGAGAGCCTTAGGGTCTGCGACTGGGGAACAATACAGCGGGAGCCTGAAGTTCAGGCCTGTTGCAAAGAGGTCCACACTCGGAGAAGCCCACCAAGTCAGGACTTTGTTGGTTACTAGATGATCTAAAGACCACTCGGTACACACTATCCGAGATGCTCTGCTCTGGTTGTCAGCGAGCACATTCCTTTTGCCCAGAATGAAGCGTGCCAATAGTGGTATCGAGTGGATTTCGGCCCATCTCAGTATCTCTACTGCTAGATGGGATAGATGCTGCGAAAAAGTACCTTCTTGCTTGTTGATTTAAGCCACTACAGTGGTGTTGTCGCTCATCACCACCACTGAGTGGCCAGCCAGGAACTGCTGGAACTGTTGAAGGGCCAGAAAGACGGCCTTCTTCTCTAGGAGATTTATGCAGAGGTACTCTTCTAACTCTGACCAGAGACCTGACGTCGTGTGGTGCAACACGTGGGGCCCCAACCCTTTTTTTTTATGTAGCGTCTGAGAACAGTATCAAATCCAGGGGGAGGAGGAGAAGATCCACTCCCTTTCGTAAGTTCTCGTCTTCCACCCACCACTGGAGGTCCGTCAGTTCCACCGATCCCATGGGGATCAGGATGTCAGGGGAATCGCGAGTCTGATTCCACCGGGACTAGAGTTGCCATTGGAGGGATCTCATCCTGAGGCGACCATTGGGAACTAGACGGGCCAGCCATGAAAGGTGACCGAGATGTAACCACATTTGGGCTGGAAGTTCTTCTCGTCTGAGAAAAGGTCTTGCAACCTTTCTCAGGCTTGTTATCCTGTCGTCTGATGGGAAGGCTTTGTGGAGATTGGCGTCTATAATCATGCCTAGGTATACCAGTCTCTGCGTAGGAAGCATGGACAACTTCTCGAGATTTACCATGATTCCCATATCTTGGCAAAGTCTGAGAAGTTTTCTTGGTGTTGAAGAAGGGTCGACACCGAGTCTGCTAGGATTAGCAGGTCATCCAGATAACGGAGGAGACTGATGCCAATCCTGTGTGCCTAAGATGACACTAGGGTAAACACTCTGGTGAAAACTTGAGGTGCAGTGGAAAGACCAAAGCATAGCACCAAGAACTGGTACTTTCTGTTGTCTAGGCTGAATCTTAAGTACTTCCTTAAGATGGATGGACTGGGATCTGAAAGTACGAGTCTTTTAGGTCCAGTGTACACATGAAGTCTTGAGGTCTTACCGCTAGTCTGCCGTCTCCATGCTGAACGGAGTTTGTTTGATAAACTTGTTCAGGGCTGACAGGTCGATGACTGGTCTCCAGCCTCCAGACTCCTTTCTTACAAGAAAGTCGACTGAAGAAGGCTGGGGACCCGTGGAGGACCTCTTGGAGAGCTCCCTTCTTCAACAGGGTCTGGACTTTTGCTCGAAGAGCCTGCCCCCTTGCCGATCCCATGGCAAGGGAGTCTATTGACACTGGATTCCTGGTCAGGGGAGGGAGATATGTTATGAATGGGACGCGATATCCTAGACGAAGCACGGAGATTGTCCAGGAATCGGCCCCAAGTCGCTTCCACCTGTTTGAGCAACTTTGTAGGCATCCACCCACTGGTGGAAACGCAGGGAGAGTGCCTATCCTACCGTTTGCGGCCTCGGCCGCTCCCTTTAGGATTCGTTTGACAGGAAAGGGCTTATTAGACACTGATGTCTTCGCTGCTGGTTTCGTCATTACGGTCTTGGTTGGACGGGACTGCTGAAGTGCTGCAGGATTATAGGGCTTGAATGTCAAAGCAGCAAGTTCCACGGCCTTAGGAACCTCTGACACTGCATCTCGACGTTTCAAAATTGTGTTTGCCCAAAAGTTTAAAACTTGGTGGGCAAGAAAGTCGATGGTGCGAGTGCTTTAGAGGAGAAAGGTCTCCATTGCCTTCCTGGTACGCTCCTTGGAGAAATCCTCGGATCATACCAGGTTTCCCAAGGTCCCTAACCGGATGTCCAGCCACGAAGTAGCTTGCAACGCATACTTAGTGACCTTTTCCTGGTTAAGGACTTCGGCCGCCAAGAAAGAGACCTGCCGGCTGGAGTCTCTCTCAAGAGGGACTCCTCTGGTTACCTCTTCCATAGAGTAGTGTAGTGGAAGATCTGAACTGGCCTCCTCCAGGATCTCAAAGTTCCTCCTCTGCTGTACACGAAGAGGTGGGAGGAGCTTGTTCATAGATCCGGTACAGTTGGAGGAGGCAAACTCGGAGAGCTGTTGGGCGATCTTGTCCCTGGTACTCTTCAACCCTTGAGATCAGGGCAGGGCTGCACTGGTCTTTCAAAGTTTCTGGGTGCCGAAGACGCAGTCTAAGACCGTGTCTTTGCCCTCTCGAGGAGGTATCTCTGGACCGGAAAACCCAATGAGAACCCTCATTAGAGTCAGAACCTGCCAGAATGTATGTTCTGACTCTTGTTGGTCTCCTGATGTTGGACTCGCAACAAAGTCTCCTTCTGTCCCCAAGAGCTCTCTTCTTAGGGCGAGTCGTGGACATTCCTCGAGTGGCTGGCTGTCTCCGTTCTAGTCCTGGTGGAGGACTTTGGCAGTGTTTTGGAGTCTTTGGACTCCTTCCGAGGGAGGAGTTAAAAGACTAACATCAAAGGCCTGAGTGTTGTGTCCCTCCTGATCTCTGAGGGAAACTCTCCACATGAAGGGAGGTTTCCTCCAACGTTAGAATGGAGGAGTGCCTCTCCTCGTGCGATTCCCTTGGTGAAGGATAGTCTTCATCAGACAGGAAGGGAGTGTATCCCTGGGGAGATACTGGAGGGACTAGCCTTGATGGTCTGCACGGAGTCAACTTCACCGTCGGGAAAGTGACCGCGTTAGAAACTCCTCTTTTTCTCTTCAAAGGGGTAGAGGAAGCCATGGTTCCATGTCATGAGCCCAGAGCTATAGGCTGCTCTGACGAGCGAAGCGATTGGACAGGAAGAGGCTTGAATGTCTGTGTTACAGCTCTGAATAGGGCACTGAACCAAGGCTGCTGACTGATGCACTGTCAGACAGATCCCCTGAAGGGAAAGAGACCTAAGGTTCCCTACGAGGAATCACCGTAATAGGTGGGTCTGCCTTAGAAGGCAGTTTAGGGATCCTGAACCCCTCTGCTGGTGCGTTTCACTTCTCCCACAGGACGCGCAGGAATGCGTTTGCGGGGAGGGGAATGAGGCGATGGTGACCTTGCCAGGTGTAGTTCCTGCGCGAGAAAATATTGACGCGTGGGTGAGTGGTGGCGCGTGCACGCAGGAGAGCACTTGTTGCTTTACCTGCAGAGTGTTGGCACCAGGGCTGGGGAGTCGGGACTACTATAATTTTTTAGAACCGACTCCGACTCCAATTTAAAAAAAATAATAATTAAATATTTTTATATAATTTTCTCACTTTATGTTGCCTATTAGTCAAAATAGAATTTCATCATTACTAGCCTACTAGCCTAGTAAGTAACTGTTTTATTGAAAAAATTTCACGTAATTTCTTGGATTCAGCTTTTCCTAGGTTACGTGAAACTGTAATCAAAACACCCGTCATTTCGAGATGTTTACATCTAAATAATGATTTAATTCTAAGATTATTCATATACGTGCTGCATAAAACTATGAATCAGTAACAACTCCTACCTTTTAAATGGCTAATGGTGATTAAATGAAGAGTTAATCATGAAATAAACTTCAATGTCCAGAGACTCGTGCGTGGAGAGAACAGCTGATTGCATGTAAAATATTATTGTTTTGGTTTGGCTTATGGATGAGAGATGGCAGGAGCTATATGTTTCCCAGTGACTGCCTTTATTCGAGAGGGTGTTAAAGAAAACGGCGGGTAATATGAAACGTTTTTTGAGCGACTTTGAAAAAAGTGACTTAGGATACCAAAAGAGAATATTTCTCCAGCGCAAAAATTTCATTTTTGAGGAGTCTGAGTCGGAGTCGGTGGAATTTTACCGACTGCAACTCCTCTTGTCCATAAATTGGCCTCGACTCCGACTCCCCAGCCCTGGTTGGCTCGCAGGCGAGTACTGGCGCACGGGAACACGCTGGTGCGCAGGAGGGCACTGGCACGTAGGAGATCGTGGGCGTGTATGCGCAGGGTGCGCAGAAGATTGCTGATGCACAGGCGAGCGTGGGCGCAGGCGCATTTTGCTGCCGTCTATGAGGGCGAGCAGGTGAAGGGGCGCGACGAAGCGCTGAAGAGTGCCGACGCGCAGTCGTGACAAGCTGCTGGTGAGCACTGATGTCCTGTAGGTTGGCCAGCTGCAGGGCGATAGATAGCGTGCAGCTGCGCACTTTGGTAGGGCCCCAAGCGGTTTTACCGGTGATGGAAGGTCGGCGGGTCTGGAGGTGGATGGTCAGGAACTGGGATGTGCCCTTTTAGAGGGCGAGCATCCACCGAAGGGGATCGTGAATGATCCGCAGAGAGGTCCAGGACCGAAGTCACAGGATTAGTAGCAGGAGCAGTGACGATCGATGGTCGAAGGTCAGATGACTGCAGCGGAGGCTATTCTACTGGGGATGGCTGCGACGACGATGAACCAAAGAGGCGTCTCTTCATCGTTGGTGAAGGGAGACCTCTAAGGTGAAGTGGAAGGCGAGCTTTCCGACGAAGGGAACTTCTGGGGGCCGTTGGATCAGCAAGCTGACTGTACGCCACAGGGGTCTTGGTTTCCCCCTCGAAGGATGTTCAGGAACGGGGGAAACTAAGTCGGCAGCAACCGCTGGAGAGTCTGGAGGGGCAGGGGAGTTGGATGATATCAAGTGACACCTCTGACACTAAAACGTCGAGGGTCAGAGGATCTACCTCTGACGGTGACGATGACTGCTGAATAGAAGCACCCATGCGGATGAACTGCAGCAAAGCTTCCTTGGAGGGCGGACCCGTAAGCCCCAAGGAAGACCAAATCTGCAAGGGGTTAGTGACAAGGCCTCACGCGGGGGGAGAGGTGGGGCCACTTTGCTAGGGGAAGCAACACCATCTCTCAAGAACCGGGGATGGCCGACATTAACTCTGTCTAGGCTACAACTCGACGGTCTCTCGTAAAAGGCTGAATGAGTACGAGCCTCGGAGGAGGGTTGGGAGACAGAAAAAGAGGCCTTGGGTTTTTCTCCCTTCAAAGGAACCTTCGAAGGAGAAATATCCTTCTTGGACTTCTTCCACCTTTGCCCAAAACCTCTCCCACTGGGAGGAAGACCACTCCCTACACTCATTACACTTATTTACGCAGTCACACCAATGACCACTGCATACAGGACAGAGGGTGTGAGGATCAGTCTCCACCGCCGACAAACGTCCCACAAGGGAGGCCGGAGAGTCTAGGGCAGGTGCGCATGGTCGCAGAAGTCAATTTCACAAACACACTAAGAGAAAAGAAAAAGCTAACGTCATTAATGGCTGCCAATATACGGCGAGGATGAAGAGCAGCAACGTCCGTTCATAATCTGAGCCGAAAGCAAAGTGGGCTATATCACAGGTGTGAGAGGGGGGAGTAGCAAGATACCCTCCCCTAACCCCGCTAACTAGCGGTATGGTTAGTTAACCCTCGTTAAATTTTACTGGCTCGTCATTTTAGCTACGCCGAAAGTAATACCCATATTAAATAGCATGGTCTGTATTCCATTTCCGGAACAAATACATATTATAGGAAATTATGATACTTTAATGGTGACCCAAGCGAATGTACACAGCATATTAATGTACTACTTGCCAAAACTGAGGAGCAATATGTTTACTGTATTTGTGAATCAAGTGTGCCAAAGCTAAGCAAAGATCATTTGAAGATTAAAATAAAAATTAAAGCATTATTAAATGAAGCATTCATGAACATGCAGGGTGTCAACTTTTCAAATTATGGGATGAGTATATCAATAATGAAAAAAATTCTCAACTTTTCTGCGGCATCATAAATAGCCACAATTTACCGTCTACTGTATTTTGAAATCAAGTAATAAATCTTATTTTGCTATTAAATTTGAAGTTATTTTGAAGTGATTTTCTTAAATACTTAGTTCAATTATCATTCCTTATTTCTGCATACTGTATACAAAAGTATAAAACCTATTTCTGTGTACCTTCAAGTTCAGCCTAAGCATCTTACAGCATAAGGGTTCCTGGGGCTTTAACTTCATTTGGCCTAACAGGTTCACAGCCAAATTAACACAGATAAATCATCTCTTAACTGGCCTCCTCCATCTCCCACAAGAGGGTACAGGCGCTTGATCCTGGCAGGGGCTTGTCCCATATCAGAAGTACCTGTTACAATGGGCTTATGCATCAGTTAACCTCAGACGTACACATTACGATTCCTAAAAAAAAAAAAAAAAAAAAAAAAAAAAAAAAAAAAAAAAAAAAAAAAAAAAATTTCCTTGTACATTTCTGTGCACTTCCACTGATCAGAAGTGTGTGTGCACTTAACAAAACAAGCGATAACAACAACCCAAGGTAAAAGTCCAACAGTGATGGTGAAAAATATACACAACATATTAGAAACAGGTTCTTTAACCAAGGACAAAAGTGGCTTGACTTAGGCAGGTAGGAGGCTCATCCTCACCTACCTCTTGTTATTACCACAGCTCTTTGTTAATGATTCAATGGCTATTCCATCTTGTACCCAAGTTATCTCTCTCTTTCTCATAGAACAATAGGTACCATAAATGTTAATGTAGGGTAAAATTACTTCCCAGTGGAACCCTCATAACTCCAAGTTAGAGTGCGACAATGTAAGGCTTATTCAACATTATCTGGGTGGCTGTTATGAGTATCATATGCATCCAGTGCAAGAATCATTATTTACTTTATTTTTTAGTAGACAAATCACCAAGTGGAACTCGCCTTTAGAGATGTCATGTAATCTTCCTCATTTAACATATTCTCATTTTCATTGTTTACTTAATAAAAACTGTTTCCCACATTTTTCCTTGAGTAACGTTAGCATCAGAAAGGATCTTCTATCTGAAAATAAGAGGTTAATTTGTAACACGAGTTTCGAAACTGTTGATATATGCATTCAAATCAAAAGAATGTTTGAGTATTTATTTTTGCATGTAGTTTTCACACTTAACCCTGTCAGGTTTAATATGCACACAATTCTATTCAAATTCTTGGTGCTATTCTGTACAATCTTTATTATATATTTGCTATAAGAAATGGATTAGTGCTAGCTACTTTGGCATTTTTCTCTATGATTAATGATGGCTGGGGCATGACTAAAAAACCGTACTGATCGACTCAATTGTGAACCCTATTAAGTAAGTTTTTTACTTTTGCGAGACCAATAATGAGTAACTGAACATGTATTGTCCAAACTCAATTCTGTTCTGTTTTTAGTATGACTATCATTACCAGGCTTTTCTTTTAACCAATTAAGAGCTCCCAAATATTCATGCACACAAAGTTCCCAGATATTGTGCTACTACAAATTTTTCCCCACCCTCCACTTCAGTTTCAGCATGACTACCATCACAAGTAGTCTCCAAGGTGGAAGTACAATCTATTTTGAAATTTAGTGTAATTTCATCTATAATGATAATTGATTACGTTGAAAATGCTCCCCATTCATTATACTATAAAGCTATTGTTGCTTATCTGAAAGTTCAAAAATATCCACAAAATAATGACCTACATGATTGGCATGTCATCGATGTACCGCTTGCCAGAACAGAGGAGCAGAGAGATTATGTTTATTTGCGAGTGAAGCATTCCACAGAGGAAACAAAATCACGAGGAACTTGAAATAAATTAGTTAAAAATAACACTTGAATAGTGAATCACAGGAACGGCATGTGCAGCACATACCTCTATCGCTCACCAGAACAGAGTAGAGAAATTGTGTGTATCTGCGAGTAAAGTGAGCTACAGCAAAGCAAAAGCCATCTGAAGGATGTGACAGGAATTACAGTAAAGTACAGATAATTTTGATACTTTCATTTCAAGTCACCTACAAGAACCATATATTTTTCCAACTAATTATCTTGTGTTTATCTATGCCTTTCTGACCATTATCATTTCTGCAAGATACTTTTTATTTCCCCACCTAAAGCAGTGGTTTCCCAATAATAATCCCTTATAATTGTTTTTAAGAGGGTTGGTCATCCTCATTAATTGGAGTCTTCATCTCCTGTAACTTCACCTTTTCTTAATGATATATCACTTTGTGAACTTTAAATAGAGATGATATCCAAGACAGATACTGTACCTTAATTAAATGGCATTATAAATAGATTGTATACCCCCTAAAGCACTTACTACACACATGACAGCCAGTGAGTAAATGAACAAAACATTTTTACACTTTTTTTTGCAACAAGCACATTCTACAAACATCAGCCATTAAGCAACTCCATAGGCTCTACAGAATGGTTTTTGGTTCTAAAGGTCAATTAGTAAATATGTCGAAGAATAAAATATTCCTAAACCCACATGACAATAGTTTAAGCACTATTATTCACCACTGATTTCCAAACCAGTGACAAAATTGAGAGCAGTCATATTGCACGTGTTGCCCTGATAACTGCTTGAGCTGTTTTGAACAAATTGTTTTGGCACAGTTGATAGTTAGGATATACCTTCATAATTTGATAATACCTACAGTAGTGTATATCTTGTTGGGATATGACTATAATCATTATTATTATTATTACTAGCCAAGCTACAACCCTAGTTAGAAAAGCAAGATGCTATAAGCCCAAGGGCTCCAACAGGGTACAGTAGCCCTGTAAGGAAAGGAAATAAGGAAATAAACAATGAGAAAAAATTAACAAAATATTTTAATAATGTTAACAACATCAAAACAGATGTCATATCAGTATATCAACTATAAAATGACTTATGACAGCCTGTTCAACACCAAAACATTTGCTGCAAGTTTGAACTTTTGAAGTTCTACTTATTCAGCTACCCGATAACTTTGATTCTACCTACAGTATTTTAAATTACTTTAGGTGGGGATGTTAGTCTGGCTAAGTAAGGATCCCGCATCCTAGGTTAGGTTAGGTTAAGGTTAGTACAAATTCCTGTAATCTACATACAGTAATTGGTTAAGGTAGGGAAAAACAGTAAATGTTTAAACATATGAGATTGCCCACTTTTGCTTTAAATAATATGCAGCATTATGTAGTGATGTTTTGCCAGGATTGCCTTAAATCATATGTCTTCTTGAAAAACTTTACAACGTAATTGGAAAATTAATACAAAGCATAATTATCTTATTTTAATGAAACCTTCATAAAATTATGAACTTTGAAAACTTTAATTAAACAACGAAGAAATTGAATATATAA
Organism: Palaemon carinicauda; assembly: GCF_036898095.1. Lineage (NCBI taxonomy): Eukaryota > Metazoa > Arthropoda > Malacostraca > Decapoda > Palaemonidae > Palaemon > Palaemon carinicauda. The sequence continues at coordinate 42,209,280 of NC_090727.1, forward strand.
TAAAAATGGTTTCATTTATTGCTGTTCAAATTAAAACCAATGCTGTTGTTGCTGCTGTCGAAGATGATCGCCTTAAATGGAGGTCAAAGCGATGGTCAAGCATCTCCAACTTCCAATTACCATTTTCAAGAACCCCTAGATAAATATGAAATAACAAATATCAATTACACTACAAATGGTAATTTAAACTATCGAAATAACTTAATAAATTACTTAAACACAGGAATGCCATTCAAATATATATATTGTATCAATAACGGATTTCACTTAACATTATCAAATAATAATTACCTAAAGGCAATGGTCCACTTTGCGTATTAAGTATATCACTAGTATACAACGAGCCAAATTGACAGTAAGGCCGAACGAATAACCACCTAAGTAGTAAAAAACTAATGTAAATAAACTACTAATTAACGTAAAAGTGGCAAAAATTAGAGAACACCAAAATATGATACAAAATTTAATTTATCTAACCAGCTCAAAGTAACTGAAGATAAATGAATCTCTCAATTATGACTGGGAAATTATAATATGGCAATTCCATGAAAATTGTAAATGATATGAATATTATCCAAGGGTATTTTTTATTTGTGGGGGCTAAAAAGCAAAGCAAGGGACTTTCATTATCAAATGAACTATGAATTATAAATCACAAATTTTAAATGACCTTTAAAATGATGACGTACCTCACAACCCATACAGTCCGTGTATGCTGTTCGTAAATGAAACAAATCACAATTTCTGTGTTGGCTCTTGATGAGGCTTCCAAGAAGCAGGCAACGTAAGCTGCGGATCCATGGTACAAATCACTTATTTTTTCACCATGACGATAAAGAGGCCAGCAAATCAAATGTCACTGGTGAAGATGGCTAAGAACTAACTATATTTTCATGAAAAGCCGTCCACTTCTCCTTTCTGTAAGAAATTTATAACGAGCAGCAAGTCTCTTCAACGACCCAAACCATCTTAAGTTTTAACAGGTTATTAAGGAATTGTCATCATTTTATGTTAACAAAAATTATTTAAATACTAAAAATGCATGTTGAAATAAAAACAATCATTTGCAAACTTACCAAATTACCATATTATAAAGAGAGAGAAAAAAAAATAACTTAAGTGTTATTTTTCAACACTCCCGGGGAAGAAATCAAATTCTACATAAGAATTATGTAAATTTGATCAAATAAAGAAAAAAAAATATAATTAGTCTGAAATATCATCGTTTAAAATAGTTTTGAATTTTTGCCGTGATATCTCAGCAGCTTTTCTCTGTGGACGTTTCCTAGAAACGTCCATGCCTGGAATCTCTTCTTTCGATGCTACAGCATCATCATCATCATCTGATCCTACAGCATCCTCATCAGACTCCTTCCTCAAGAGTGGTATTAAAGTAGTAACATGCCTTTTAGTTATTTCATTGGTTTTACCCTTCATAACTTTCGCAGCAGTTACCTCTCCGTTGATATTCTTGAAAACTTCTTTGACAATTCCCATAGGATAATCAACAGGTTTATATCCATCATCCTTAATCAGCACAATATCGCCGATACTGATTTGTTTATGGTTTACAGGAGCATATCTATCCTTCTTATCAGTAGCTTGTTTAATTAAAGTGTTCATGAATTCCCGATGATAGATTTCCAGCAAGTTAGTTCTAATTTGTTTCAGCTTCTATAAGAAGTTTTAATTTTATGTACAACATCAAAGGCAACCTGAAAATCCTCATCAGAATCAGGGTCAGCTTGTAATGCAGGAATAATATTCAAAGAGACCAATGAATATCCATGAATAAGTTCCTCTGGCGTTATAGGGGTTGGTACATTATTAGAACAATCTCTTAATGCTTCTTTAAATGCAATCGGCCTTCTATTGATCAAATGTACAGCATGACAAACAAGATATTCAAAATCCCTAAATTCAATGACATTATTTCTGATTGACTTCCGTATCATATGCTTGGTCATTTTAACTACGCTCTCAACCAATCCTCCAAGCTGACTGCAGCCCTTATAGTACTGTTGAAAATGGACTTTCTCAACATTATTATCAGTTAAATACTGAACAGTCTCGGCATCCTTCAGGAAATCCTGAACAATATTGGCTCCTGCCACTATTTGCGTACCCAAATCACTTACTATAAACTGAGGGACTCCATATTCAAAAGAATGCAGTGACAAAGCACGCAAAAACTCTTCAACTGTCATATCCATACAGATCTTAAGATTAACTGCTCGTGTGAACATGCATGAAATAACAAGGATCCAAACCTTGACTTTATCTTTCCCTTGTCTCACAAAAAATGGACCACAATAATCAAGGTATACATTACCAAAAGGTTTATCAGATGGACTCAATCTAAATTCCCTATAGGCTGATTGATTAAGTTTGACAGGTCTTTGGTTATATCTCCGGCATACAACACATTCCTTCAGAATCCTTTTAACTGTTGAGAAGAATTTTGGTATCCAGAATATCCTACGTAATTCTGTCAAAAGGGCATAGCAACCGGCATGTTTCAAAAGCAAATGTTCATCCAATATAATAAGTTTTGTTAGAGTACTCTCTCTTGATAAAAGAATAGGATAAGTTTGGGTGGTTACACTGCGCTTCTCATTAAATTTACAATTCACTCTTATTAAATTATGAGTGTCTGGATACAAATTCAACTGTGATATCAAATTAGGCATAGCCATCTTGGTTTTAAAGTTACTACTTAAATAGTCAATAACATCTGGAAAATTTATTTGTTGATCCCTAGAGATGATTTGAGTCAAAGCCTTAGAGCGGAGGTCCTTCTTATCAAAGCCATGTGACTTGTTTATAAACCCTTTCCATCGATCCCAGCATTCCAGAACTTTCGCATGTATAGATATCAACTTATTCATATTTGAATATCTATCTAGAGGTATTAAGTGCTCTAGTTTTACAGTTTGGCTTTCTTTTATACGGGTTGATGCAGTATATGCCTCAATGGGTTCTAAATTCTCGACCATTGGTACCTTGAAACCTAAAATGTCACTTCTACTAGCTTGATCGAGATCACGTATATTGGGACCCTTATGGTAATTAGACTTCATTAAGCTTTTGAATGACAGACATCGTGTAATTTTGTCAGCTGGGTTGTCCATTCCACTCACGAAGGAGAATCCAACACTTCTCCCCTCACATAGCTTTGTTATATGATTCAGTTTGTTCATTACGAACACTGACCTTTTCTGCATTTTATCAAACTTATGAGAAAAGGACTTAAGCCACGACAGGGCAACAAAACTATCTGAGAATAGCCCCAAGTCAACTATTTTGATGGGCACCAGGCACTGTGTGCCACCCAGTTCATTATAGGTATCCAACAAAACCTCTGTACCCAAACATATAGCCTGTAATTCGAGTGAAGGAATGGACTTTTCATGCAATTTGGATCCAATGAGTCTGTTTTTCGCTAATACAAAGCTTCTTTCACCACTTCTTATATTGTATAAATATACAACAACTCCATAAACTCTTTTGCTAGCATCAACATAAGCCTCAAGTTTATATTCATCTGTCCTTTCACCAACACATCTCTGAAGCTCAAAAACAGGAGCAGAATTTACTTGGTTTGCAATATTTTTCCATTCCTTTTGTTGAAAGTCTCTAAGTTGTGTATCCCATCCAAGCGTCCTCTCACATTGCAAGTCCTGCATAAAAAGTCTAGCTCTGTTAAGAAGAGGACCATTTATGTTGAAAACATCATAATTAGATGCAATGGATCGCAAAATTTCCCTTTTTGTATTAGCCTTTTCATCAAGGCACAATTTCCTGGTTGAAATTGTATCACTCCCTCGATTCCAGATCATCCCAAGTAATTTCACCTCCATCTCAGATTTCTTGCATCCTACATCCGATTGCATATTTTCTCCATCAATTTTATCTTGTAGTGTAGAATCATTAGAAAACATCTGCTGTAGTTCAAATTTGTAAGGACCAAAAATACCCTGTAAAATCTCATATATCCAATTCAAGGTTTCAGATGATTCACAAGTAAATCCACCATTATCCATATATAAGAGCTGATACATTATCCATTTTGCATTTCTTAGTCTAGGATTATCATTCTTGCTATCCAGTACTAAAATTTTGAAAAGAGCCAACATCAAAATTGTAGGACTGCATCGAAGTCCAAAAGGAAGACGAACATTTTTGTAGGCAACTATAGAGAAATCCCCTTTCTTAACATTCTTATACCACAAAAAGAGTAACTTCTGCTGATCAAGCTCACTGAGTGCTATTTGATTGAATGCTTTCTTAATATCGAAGATGAGTAATTTAGATCCAAATCTCAAATGAAGCATTGCAGACGTTATCTTTTGATTGAGTGATGGGCCAGCATACATAGCCTGATTATGATTGACCGTCATCACACTGGACCTGCTAGGTTCACAAACATTGGACAGGAAAACAACTCTGCATTTTGTTGTTTCCCGATCTAGTCTAAAAACTCCCATGTGTGCTAAAAAACTGCACTCAGGATGCTCATCCATGTACCTTTCTAGATTTGGTACTCTTTCAATTATCCCAAGTTTTGCTTGTTCTTTAAAATTTTCATTCATAAGTTCCAAATTTGCCTTGTTCCTTTGTAATTTTCTCGTGTTGGACCTCAATACAGCCTTTGCAAGGTTGAAATTCCGTCCAAGCAAATGACAGCTCTTTTCATTCCATAGAAGAGGCATCTCTAGCCTTCCTTCCTCGTTTCTTCTTGCGTTATCAAGGGTAAACTTAATCAAATTTGCATTACAATCTGACATCAAGTTTCCATCTTCAGGGTCTGGTTCATAAATAGATTTCTCATACACAGATCGCAGCATCTCCTCAGTTGCACGTCTCAACTCTGATTCTTCAATCATACCTTTTTCATTTAAAATAGCGAAGTTAGCTTGAACCTCCACCTCGCATTCCAAACTTAAGCCACTTGGCTCACCCATAGAACTTCCAAATCCAATATACTTGCAGCATTCATCTATGCCATCAAATACAGGGGATTTGTTTCCATTTAACTCACATGTTTCCTCATAATCGGCAACCGAGCGAGAGTGCTCCGAACACCAAGAACAAGAAAAATTCTTTGAAAGATAAGGTAGATTCTGTTGCATAATCTTGACATTACCCATTAACATCACTCCTGCAGCTGATCCCAAATAAACAGATGGGTGATCATTGCCAAATTTTACTGAAAAATCTAATAAACAATGGGCATCATTTGTACCGAGTATCAAGTCAATATCCTTTATTTTATCACTACCATCAGTCAAATATTTATCAGCTAATTTGAAGCCTTTTTTGGCAAAGGCCCTGGCCACTTCTGAAATTCCTGGCAATGACAAATTTATATCTATGCTTGGTACACACAATGCATGTATTACACATGCCTTATCATTAAAGTCGCACTTTAATTCAACTATCTTGGATTTATACTTCTTACTTGAATTAAAACCATTGACTGTTAAAGAGACATTATCTTCTAACACTTTCAACCTATTATCACTTGCAAGTTTTTCAGTTACAAAACTGGTCTGACAGCCACAGTCCTTCAAACCTCTAACAAGGGCTCCATTCAACATTTCACAGGTAAAAGTTGGCAAAACAGAGGCGCCATCAGTGGTATGCAAAGCCTTAGTTATAATCATTACATCACTTGAGGTTTCCCTGTGTTTTGAATTACCTGCTTTTACTTCCTTGCTACCTCTCGCATTCATTTGTAGTTTTTCATCATGAGATTTTTCACCTTGATGATCACACAAAAATGAAAAATGCCAACCCTTACAAAAATAGCATTTCTTAAAGAATTTAAACTTGCATTTGTCAGTGGTATGTCCAATGTTAGCACATTTCTTGCAACCATTAAGTTCTTCTAAGCGTCTCAGCTTATACTCAGGTTCTTTATATTTTATACACTTATGTGTTGCATGGTTTTCCTGGCAAAGAGTGCACCTTTTCCTCGGAGAAGCGGCGTCAGCAGTACTAATTCTGTTAGTTTCATTATCCTCATATTTAACATTAACTGCAAGTGATGTAGAAGATTTTCCTCCTTGTCTCCTCCTTTCATTAAACTTCCTTGTGACGTCCATATAACGTTCAGATGCTTCAAAGAAATTTTCCTTTATCTCCTCAAGGGATGGACGTACATGATTAGTCACATTTATTAGCTGAGCTTTAAAGGAGTCATTCATGCCTTGCCAGATGAAATACTGCAAAATATCATCTACTTTGATTTCCAATGTAGAAAAAGTTTCAGTTACATTAGTAATTTTTCCAATATAGGAAAAAGGATCAGTGCCGTACTCAAGCTTCATTTCACTTAATTGCTTAATTACATTGAATTTCTGAAGCGAACGAGAAGCCAGTGCTTCTTTAAGCAATTTCTTAGCATCAGTATAGGTCTGCTTTGAAATTTCAAGATTCTCGAGTAAAATTGAGGCTCTGCCTGATACCTGTTGCTTGAGAAGTAATAGTTTATCTCTCTCAGTGTACGAATATGTGGCAATAGCCGATTCAAACTCAACAAGAAATTTTTCAACATTTTCACTTTCGGTGCTAGCGTAAACCGGAAGTGGAACTACAGGACTCTTCAAGAGACTTCTTGCGGTTTCAGAATCCTTGGCCTCAGGCTTAGAATCCATCAATTGTAAAACAGCAAAACAGGTATTTAATTTATCTGAGTAATCATCACAAGACTGCAATTCTAATAAGAACTCCTCTTCATTTGTCCCGTCTCCATACAAAGACTTATGGATTACAGTATTAAGACTGTTCAACTGATCACTGTACGATACCAATTTGATTTGAACAGCCTTCAACTCAGTTTTATTCATACGCATGAATTTATCATGTTCATTAAACAACCGCGTTACTTGGCCACGAATATATTTACGAGTCTTTAATTCTACACTCATTTCAATAAAATTTAAAACTTAGACCATGGACCCGCAAACAAACAAAACCCCAACCCGGAAGCTAACCAGACAGCAAAAACAGCACCTTACTTAAGCCCCACGTTGGGCGCCATCTTGAAAAACTTTACAACGTAATTGGAAAATTAATACAAAGCATAATTATCTTATTTTAATGAAACCTTCATAAAATTATGAACTTTGAAAACTTTAATTAAACAACGAAGAAATTGAATATATAATAAAAATGGTTTCATTTATTGCTGTTCAAATTAAAACCAATGCTGTTGTTGCTGCTGTCGAAGATGATCGCCTTAAATGGAGGTCAAAGCGATGGTCAAGCATCTCCAACTTCCAATTACCATTTTCAAGAACCCCTAGATAAATATGAAATAACAAATATCAATTACACTACAAATGGTAATTTAAACTATCGAAATAACTTAATAAATTACTTAAACACAGGAATGCCATTCAAATATATATATTGTATCAATAACGGATTTCACTTAACATTATCAAATAATAATTACCTAAAGGCAATGGTCCACTTTGCGTATTAAGTATATCACTAGTATACAACGAGCCAAATTGACAGTAAGGCCGAACGAATAACCACCTAAGTAGTAAAAAACTAATGTAAATAAACTACTAATTAACGTAAAAGTGGCAAAAATTAGAGAACACCAAAATATGATACAAAATTTAATTTATCTAACCAGCTCAAAGTAACTGAAGATAAATGAATCTCTCAATTATGACTGGGAAATTATAATATGGCAATTCCATGAAAATTGTAAATGATATGAATATTATCCAAGGGTATTTTTTATTTGTGGGGGCTAAAAAGCAAAGCAAGGGACTTTCATTATCAAATGAACTATGAATTATAAATCACAAATTTTAAATGACCTTTAAAATGATGACGTACCTCACAACCCATACAGTCCGTGTATGCTGTTCGTAAATGAAACAAATCACAATTTCTGTGTTGGCTCTTGATGAGGCTTCCAAGAAGCAGGCAACGTAAGCTGCGGATCCATGGTACAAATCACTTATTTTTTCACCATGACGATAAAGAGGCCAGCAAATCAAATGTTGTCACTGGTGAAGATGGCTAAGAACTAACTATATTTTCATGAAAAGCCGTCCACTTCTCCTTTCTGTAAGAAATTTATAACGAGCAGCAAGTCTCTTCAACGACCCAAACCATCTTAAGTTTTAACAGGTTATTAAGGAATTGTCATCATTTTATGTTAACAAAAATTATTTAAATACTAAAAATGCATGTTGAAATAAAAACAATCATTTGCAAACTTACCAAATTACCATATTATAAAGAGAGAGAAAAAAAAATAACTTAAGTGTTATTTTTCAACATGTCTAGATCATAAAGTTGATTGTATACACTGTTGTAGGCTGGCTTATGTAGTCATGTCAGGTTACACCCACCAAAAGATTCATTTTATATTTTACATTTTCTTAGGTCTTCCTCGGTGGGTGAGGATTTCAGGTTAGCTAGGTCAGGACCTGGTGTCTATGCTATGATGGCCCTATTGTCCTCTGCATATACATACCGTAACTTATTTCAATTTTCATGTAAAGATTATGATGAAATTTATGGAGTTCTCCCTTTCCTGATTAGTGCTCTGCATTCAACATGTTCAACCCCCTCATAAAATCCTGACTTCCCAAGGAGGATCTTCGATAGTCTGGGAGTTGTGATCCACACAAGCTTTATTGGATGGTTTAGGCCTACCTAAAAGATGTCAGGATTAATTTACTTTTTTCAAAGGATATAATACACTAAACAATGCATCTGTAGAATAAACAAACCAGGGACAAAAAGAAGCACACAATCACTGAGGAAAAAAGAATTCCCAGATTTGAAAATATAGCACACCATATGTATATGATTACCTACAAACTTTAATTGGTATTGGCAAGAAAAAACACTACTTTTACCTACTTCTAATAATTAATAAAAGGAAAATAAGTCATTATTATTCAACAGTCTACGCTATTTCATTTAAGAGATCCAGAACTTAAAAAAGAAAGTAGAGATAGCATGTCAATGTTTTAGTACCTTATACTTGACCAAAATTTGGTCAATATACAAAAGTAAAGTATTCCAGCAGTCACATTTTACTTATTTAATTCCAAATGAAAATCAAATTCCACTTAGAATGGGTAAAACACATTGGAGAATCCTCTAATAAAAACAACTAAATTGGGTAAAATTATAGAAAAGTACAATAAATGGTTTTTAAAAAATAAGACTTTAATTAGTTCATTTTTAAAATAAGACTTCTAGTAGCGTAGTTTTTGGTATTTTCAAATTTTTTTATAATGATTTCTGGTAGAAACCTATAGTTACTAAGATATGGTGGGTTAACTACCATAGCCGAAAAGCTACGGCTTTGCAGCTAGGTATCATCATTGGTTACGTTCAAAACACCTTATATACACTGTGCACTATTACTAGGTTTTGAGTATGGTAACTGATCTTTTTATGACGACGACTGACAGAAAAAAGTTTAAATAATTAAATTTACGTATACAATTAGACAAATACACTATATTTTAGGGTACAGTATTTATCATGTAATTGATGACAATACCTAGCGCCACGCCATGGATTTTCAATTATGGTAATCAACCCATCAAAAAGATAATGATTCCCGCCAGAACTCTTCATAGAAAAACGTTCAAAAAACCGCAAAAAGCTTTAAAACCAGTCTTACTTTCTACAATGCATTTATTGCATTGTTCTATTACTTTTTTTCAGTAAAGTTATAGAATAGTGCAATAAAAAGTTTGTAGAAAATAAGAATTTTTTTTTTTTAGGTATTTTGTGGTATTTTGAACATTTGTGGTAAATGATCCCTAGCGGAAATTCATACTTTTTGAGTTATGGTAAATCGACTACCATATCTGAAAAGCTAAGGCGTTGCGCTAGGAAGTGTCATCAATTACTTTCAAAACGCCTTAATATTTAGTGTACTAGTCTAATTATGTAGCTATTTAAATCAACTTTTATAATTTTTCGTTTTCGCCCGTCATAAAAAACCAGCTATAGTAATAAAAAAATGTTAGCGTAAATCAAAACCAAATAATAGCAATGAAATGTCAAAACACTGAAGCCTTTGTTTGTCAGGACTTCGGGACACCAAAAAAAAAAAAGGGGGGGGGGTGTTTTCATACCATTTTCGAAACAGTCGTTTATAGCAGTATTCATCGTATTACAAATATTTCCTACCTTAACCGAGCTAATGATTTATTGCTTGCAATTAACCATTACCTCATTGCTCCTATGTTCAGGAAGGTGGCACGGTTTGCTATGCACGTTAGCGTCGAGGGACAGTATTTCGGCATTATCAATCATACAAACGTTAATTGTTTACAACACCACGCTCTCCATTCACTCCAAAATAATGCAATCCTGCAATTCTCATCTTCTTACACAGTAATTAGATGGTTATTTAAATTCTGGGAAAGCAATAATTAGCAAGATATGTTGAGGAAGGCGGGAAGAGGTTACAGAAATAAAATAGCTCGGTTTCCTCACTAAACGACTTGGAACTAACATGTCAACATCGTCAACCAAACAGAATTCGTGATGCCAGCGTACATAAACGGAACTTTGTGATGCCAGCGTACATTTGATATACTGTACTGTATATTCAAAATACACTAAATTAAAAATGGATTAATTACTCAAGTGTCCATAAAATATGCAAGTTACAATAGTGACACTTTTGAGTAATCAATTTTTAATTAAGTATATTTTGAATATACAGTACAGTATATCAAACGTACGCTGCTATCACGAACTTCTGTTTATGTACACTGGCCTCACAAATTCAGTTTGGTTGACGATGTTGACATGTCAGTTCCAAGTTGTTTAGTGAGGAAACCGAGCTATTTTCTTTTTATAACCCCTTCCCCCCTTCCTCAACATATCTTGCTAATTATTGCTTTCCCAGAATTTAAATAACCACCTAATTACTGTGCAAGAAGATAACTGCAGGATTGCATTATTTTGGAGTGAATGGAGAGCGTGGTGTTGTAAACAATTACTGTACCATACAAACTTGAAGTGGGCGAGTAAACACTTAACAAAGGGGCGAGTTGTAGCTTCGCGCTACAGCATCTGTTAGAACATGGACTTGGCTTCCATTTGCAATGAGCAGACTAAATATATCAAAACAACTTCACCCAAAGTTTCATTACAACCATGATCAATAAAATAAGAACGATGATTAGATTGCATATTTGAATATTGAAAATTAGAGGTTTAGAATATAAACCTTGGCCCTTTTAATCTGTTCATCCAAGTAACTTTTGGCACAACCCATCACTTTTCTGAAATACCAGGTGGAAGGAGACTCCTAAAGTGCCATGACAAAAAGGGGTAAATGTCCAAAAGGCCGCACCCGTTTTCCAAGTATTAACGACGAAAAACGGCGAAAAACAAACATTGGTGTTGCACATAGCATAGAAACACAAGGAAATTAATAAAAAAGAAACTAGGACTTACTCTTACACACAAAATGTAAGCATAAACCTACTACTACAATTATGGGGGACCCCAGTGGGAAGCGGAGGTTTTGGGTGGGGGGGAGGAGAAAAGTGATTTTCGGGACACGACCAAACCTAATACACCCACCTAACCTAACTTAGGGCCCTGTACCCTACCTAGGCCTACCGGGGGAGGCCAACCCCCTTAAGGGCAGAGTGATTTTCGGGGCCAAACGTGTAGGATGTCATAGTGGACTAGTTTGTCTGCGGATTATAGTAATTACAGGGCTCATTTGGGAGCCTTTGTAGGGTGACGGACAGATCCCGTAGAAAACTGGAATATTCTGAACTGTGGCCGTCGTTCTAAAAACGATTTTGGCGGGAGAAGCTAACTTAAAAAACCCACTTAACCTATGCTAAAAGCCGTATCCTTACCCAGGGGGCATTCGCCCCCCGAACCCCCCCCCCCCCCCCCTTACACAACAGTTTCCTTACCTACGAGTTCGACGAGAGAAGCTAACTTAAAAAACCCACCTAACCTATGCTAAAGGCCGTGTCCTTACCCAGGAGGGCTGTGCCCCCCCCCGGACCCCCCCCCTTACACAACATATTTAAGATCCGTAGACCATTTCCAAACGTTTTTATTCTATACAAGATAACAGTCGGAGCGATAATAAGCAACGGAGCAATAATAAGCAAAATTAGGACGCTTGGCCGTAGCGCTACAAACTACCCCTCATTTGAGCTAAAAACAATAACAAGAGACTAAGAAAAATTCTGGGAGGAAGACAAGAGTAGCGTGAGTTTGTTAGTCGATATTTCGACTGTTATTGAATATCACTAAATTATCTCTTATACCACTATTTACATACATTCCTACACATTCTAGTAAAAATACATTGAATATCACTGGTATCTTCATGCGGCCCTCTCCTAGACATTAACCCAAAAAGGAACAAAAGGGGTATTTTCTAAAATCTGTAACTTCGTTAATAGAGGTTTCCTCCAATAAGATAAGAGACTCAAAATAGTGTATTTGCAAAGATCTACTCAATTATACGAGTTTCAAGGTCCTAACTAATATTGTACTATTTCATATTTGAACAGGAGTAACATGAGGCCAATTAAGAAGACTGCTAGGAGCAAAACAGGAATTTCTGAAAATCTGTAACTCCGTTAATATGTGTTTCCGACCCCAAGTATATGGGAATTAAAAGGTATTATTGTATCATTACTCTTAAATTGATGCCATTGGTAAAATGTCTTGGCCACTGACTGTCCCGACTCACAGTAGGCTAGCTAACATTGCAAACTACACAACTATTCATTTATTGTTTCAAAATAACTCAAAGAGATTCTTTAAAACACCTGAACTGGTGTCTAAATTAACGGTACTGACCTTTGGAATAAAATGTGGAACGTTTAATTACGTTAAACGGTGAAAGTTTGGCAAACTTGTCCTTCATCAGCACAAGGGAGTGGCTTCTTGATAGCGAGACACATTCAGATTGCGGAACAATACATTTGGCAGGATTATTAGAAGTTGGGATTATTTCTTATTTAATCACTACTTAACTATATATTTTTCTTTTTTATATCATTATTTGAAGATGAAACAAATTATTTAAAGGTACACTTAATTCCAATGGTTTAGGATCGGAATATAGAAATATGAAGAACTACTTTTCTGACTTTTCTCCCAGACCAAAGACTATCCCAGAATTTCGGATTTCATGGAAACAAATGCATGGACACGCCCATTAAGAATGCATACATGATAAATTCATTATTCCTTGTGTTTATATATATATATATATATATATATATATATATATATATATATTTATATATATATATGTGGTAATATATGTTCAATGTAGTTTTACATTTATGCTCTCATGTACGTTGTGTTTCTCTGCTTGCATTTACCAGCTTATTATGTTGCTATTTGTGTGTCTTCGTGCATATTATTGCTTGTGGATGTCCCTGTGTTGTCTGGCCCTTACTTTGATGTATTTGTTTGTTATTGTGCATGTAAAGTAGTACGTGTTGTAATAGTGGCTGTTTCTATTGTTTCAGGAGGTGACTCCAGTTTTTGTGTGCAATAAAACCTATAACCTATGACAGGTTTTTTATTTTCACAACAATTTATTGCACACAACATAAAAATTTGAGAGGCCATGGAACGGTTCCTACGTCCAGAACGCTTCGAGGCTGACCCGGATTCTGCCACCGCTGCTAAGGAGTGGACGCACTGGCTGAGGACATTCAACAACTTCTACCAAGCAGTACAGAAGACATCTCCCAGTGCAGACAAACTAATCCTACTCACCAACTACGTTGCTCCTCGAGTGTACGACTACATAGCAGACTGTGACACTTATGTTAAGGCTGAGAAAGCACTGACATCACTGTATGTAAAACCTAGAAATGAGGTATTTGCTAGGCATGTCCTGGCCACACGTAGGCAGGGGTCAGGTGAGTCTCTAGACCAGTTTCTCCAAGCTCTGAAGCTCCTAGCAAAAGACTGTCAGTTCAAAGCAGTGTCAGCAGAGCAGGCGTGTGATAACTATGTTAGAGATGCATTCATCAATGGACTTTCTTCTGGTGCCATTCGTCAAAGACTACTCGAAAATATAACTCTTAACTTGCAAACTGCTTATGAACAGGCACGCACTTTAGAGATGGCTCAGAAACATTCTGCTTCCTATACTACTGTTGAGCCAATTACTGCTGCTGTACCTCAGCCACAAAGTCAGTCAGGTGATTCAGAGTTTTTAGAAAGTAGTGATGAAACTGCTCATCTTGCCGCCACTACTGGCGCCAATCAGTGTTTTTTCTGTGGATTGAAACGGCACCCTCGGTTCAAATGTCCTGCTAGGGAAGCTTTATGTCTAAAGTGTAAGAAACAAGGACATTATGCAAAAGTGTGTAGGTCAGGGAAACCAGTAGGGGATACCTCTGCTGGTAAAACTAAATATTCGGCAGCAACACTGGCTACTGTGTCTGGGGCTGTGCCTAATAGTCTTAGTAAATCTTTGAGTTGTTTGAAAGTTAATGGTCTCCCTGTTAATGCACTTATTGATACTGGAAGCTCGGAAAATTTTGTGAGTCAGAAGATTGCTAAAGAAAACAACCTAATCATACTTCCTGACGACGGGCACGTCTCTATGGCTGATGCGTCTCTCTCGTCCAAAGTCTTAGGTCTTTGTTGTGTTGATGTGGAGCTGCAAGGACAAATTTATCCTAGTGTAAAACTCAAAGTACTGCCAGCCCTGTGTAGTGATGTAATTTTGGGGCATGAATTCTTGAAGAATCATTCTGCTCTAGAAATAGCTTTTGGAGGAGCACGCCCACCACTCAAGATATGTGGGCTGGCAGCAGTGAAGTTGGTTGCGCCCGCACTCTTCAGCAATCTGACATCAGACTGCAGACCCATTGCGGCAAAGTCTAGACATTACTCTCAGGCTGATAAGGAATTTGTCAAAACTGAAATTGGTAGAATGCTACAAGAAGGAATAATAAGGCCCAGCCAGTCTCCATGGAGGGCCCAGGTGCTAATCACTGCAGGGCACAATCGCAGGAAGAGAATGGTGATTGATTATTCACAAACTATAAACAGGTTTACTGAGCTGGATGCTTACCCTTTGCCTCGGATCGATGAAACAGTGAATAATGTCTCAAGATATAAAGTGTTTAGCACCTTGGACCTGAAGAGCGCCTACCACCAAGTGCCAATAAGAGAAGACGAAAAGTTGTACACTGCTTTTGAAGCGAGTGGAAAGCTGTACGAGTTTAATCGAATCCCATTTGGTGTGAAGAACGGAGTGGCCGCTTTCCAACGAGTTGTGGATCAGATCCTTGCAAAAGAAAAGGTGGAAGGGGCATTTGCTTATGTGGACAATGTGACTGTATGTGGAGAGACGGAAGAGGAGCATGACAAAAACCTAAATCATTTCTTGAAAGTGGCGAGGGATTACAACCTCACATTTAATCATGACAAGTGTGATTTCAGGACACAGTCTATAAACCTTCTGGGATACTCTATAAAGGACGGAGAGATCAGACCTGATCCAGAACGACTGCAGCCTCTCTTGAGTCTACCCCTTCCCAAGGATACTGCCTCTCTTCGGAGAATGTTGGGGTTGCTTGCTCATTACTCACGATGGATACCCAACTTCTCTGAGAAGGTCCGGCCTCTTTCACACTCCACAAGATTCCCATTGTCTTTTGAAGCTTCTCTGACTTTTGAGAAATTGAAGAATGAAATTGCGAAGTCCGTGGTGCAAGCCATTGATCCTACATCCCCTTTCACAGTCGAAACAGATGCCTCAGACCATGCCATTGCCGCTACTCTCACTCAGAATGGACGTCCTGTAGCGTTCTTCTCTCGCACTCTCTCTGACAGTGAACAAAGGCATTCTTCAGTAGAGAAAGAAGCTTATGCCATAGTTGAGGCCCTCAGAAAGTGGAAGCATTACCTAATTGGTCATCACTTTAAGCTGATTACTGACCAGCGAAGTGTAACATTCATGTTCGACACAAGATCTTCAAGCAAAATCAAGAACGACAAGATAGCCAGGTGGCGCATTGAACTGTCATGCTACCACTACGATATAGTGTATCGTCCAGGTACGGAAAATATTCCTGCAGATGCTCTCTCGCGTGTCTGTGGTGCTGTAGCTACAGATAAACTCAAACAACTGCATGAAAGTCTCTGTCATCCTGGAGTGTCAAGGATGGTGCATTTCATCCGAGTTCGGAACCTGGCTTATTCTGTTGAGGATGTAAAGAAGGTTACTGCTTCTTGTCCAATCTGCTCTACTGTCAAACCTCAGTTCTATAAGCCTGATGATGGCCATCTGGTGAAAGCTACTCAGCCATACGAGAGATTGAACTTGGATTTTAAGGGGCCCCTTCCGTCACAGTCGAAAAACAGATACTTGCTCACAGTCATTGACGAATTCTCACGGTTCCCTTTTGCGTTCCCTTGTTCAGACATGACTGCTGGTGCTATCATCGGGTGTTTGGTACAACTGTTTGCACTATTCGGAATGCCAGCATACATACACTCAGACAGGGGAGCCTCTTTCATGTCAGAAGAACTGAAGAAATTCTTACTAGAGAAAGGAGTGGCTACCAGTCGCACTACGCCCTACAACCCAAGGGGCAATGGCCAGGTGGAGAGGTACAATGGAATCATATGGAAAACCATTCGGTTAGCTCTCAGAACAAGGAATCTTGATGTCTCGAAATGGGAAGTTGTCCTCCCAGATGCACTTCACTCTATCCGTTCCCTGCTATGTACGTCGACTAATTGTACACCACACGAGCGTTTCCTAAAGCATCCTCGGAAGTCCACGTCAGGTCGTACGTTGCCTACCTGGCTCATCACCAAAGGTCCCGCTCTATTAAGACGACAAGTACGGCACAGCAAGAATGACCCTCTAGTAGATGAAGTAGAAATAGTAGAAGCTAATCCTGAATATGCTCATGTCAAGTTTCCTGATGGTAGAGAGTCCACTGTGTCTTTGAGGCATCTAGCACCTTTAAGTGGTGATGATAGTAGCAGCGTGGAGGCCACCAGATCTTCACTGCCGCAATCTCTAGAGTCTCTAGGTATATCAGAGTCTGAGGTGCGCCGTCCAGATGCTAGAGCAAGCTCGGAACCTGCTCTTCAAGAAGTCACTCATGACGTTACATCCGGGGAAAGTGCTGTTCAAGAGCTTCCTGCTGCGTCTGGTCAAGGCACTACACCTGTACCACTCCGGAGGTCCGAAAGGACCCGGCGGGCTCCTAAGTATTTTGATGATTATGCTGCTTGAATTTCATAGGTGGGGAGAATGTGGTAATATATGTTCAATGTAGTTTTACATTTATGCTCTCATGTACGTTGTGTTTCTCTGCTTGCATTTACCAGCTTATTATGTTGCTATTTGTGTGTCTTCGTGCATATTATTGCTTGTGGATGTCCCTGTGTTGTCTGGCCCTTACTTTGATGTATTTGTTTGTTATTGTGCATGTAAAGTAGTACGTGTTGTAATAGTGGCTGTTTCTATTGTTTCAGGATGTGACTCCAGTTTTTGTGTGCAATAAAACCTATAACCTATGACAGGTTTTTTATTTTCACAACATATATATATATATATATATATATATATATATATATATATATATATATATATATATATATATATATATATGTGTGTGTGTGTGTGTGTGTGTGTGTGTGTGTGTGTTCTTGAAATTTCAGTGAAAAATTATAGCAAATATTCTCATTCTAAATATCTTCGTCTTCAAAACAAATAAATGAAACAGAACAGACCTCAAAACTGCTTCACGTAACCTTAATTAATGGAAATCCATTTTCTTCTAGAAAATATAAAGAGCTTACATGATTACTGTATTTCATTTTCTACGGCCTGCAGTTATCTTTGAGGTTGAACATATTGAAGATGGAAACAGTTCTTAATGTTGTAACTAATTTCCTGTATGAGAAAAGAGAAATAATCTCCAATGCGAATGAAAGATGCTCATTGCATACATACATACATACATAGCCTACATACATACAAAGATATTTTTGACATTCATTTTCAAATTACATGATGTGAATTACGTGATTGATAATTTAATTAATACGATTTCCCATTTCATCAGTCATTGATAGCGTATTTAGATTGCAATTTTGATTCATAAAACTGAATTAATCTTTTCATAGTGATTATAAAAGCAATAACACAGTAGACCTTTTAATTCTTGACAAAATCTGTCCTTTGTTCGGTATCAAAATGAAATTGAAATTCATTTATTTCTTAGAAACCGTAACTCCTAATTTTATCTCTTTAAAAGTGCAAATATCAAGTCAATAAAATCTTGTTTAAGATTAAAAAGGGTATTCCCTCGAGTTAAAAAAAATGCATACAGAATAGGCCTACATGTTATACCTAGGCATACAAAATTAAATTTTGTCGTTTCAAATTTGTTTAAAAACAATTAATATACAGTATTCTTATTTAATTGAGGCCAATTAAAAGTTTTATGACTGGAAATTAAGGAGAGTGACTAGTTCAATAGCACCATGGTGTTAGTGATGAATCCCTTGTATAGGCTAATAAGCCTACATTTATGTAAGAATAAAACAATAATACTACAAAAAAATAAATTGTGATACAATTAATAATAAAGACAATAACTACATTAAATACATAGCAGAAATATGAACAGGAGATGAGAATAGGCCTAAAGCTTTTTTAACCCTAACGATAACGAAGAAAGAAATATAAGGTTAAAACATTTAAGAGAAGAGAATATCACTGCAAATACGAGGGAGTAATGCAAGCAGGGGAAGGAATAGACACGATGGAACTTTCTCTACGAAAAATCAACGTCCAAAATATATTCTCGAATCAGAAAAATCCCCTTGATGT
The DNA here is from genome assembly GCF_036898095.1 of Palaemon carinicauda. Taxonomy (NCBI): domain Eukaryota; kingdom Metazoa; phylum Arthropoda; class Malacostraca; order Decapoda; family Palaemonidae; genus Palaemon; species Palaemon carinicauda. The sequence continues at coordinate 42,228,160 of NC_090727.1, forward strand.
TTTAGGCCAGGTCATTTCTTCACTCGATTTTTTCTGTCAGGCAATAACTTCTCCAAATTAAGCATTTATCTGTTCGCTTTTATTATTATTTTGTTTTTTTACAGAAGATATCTCCTTTTTTGCGTGGAGAAGTTTTTACTTTTGAAATCAAATGGTTTTGATAAGAGATTTTTCGCAATTCTTTCTTATTTATAAAGGAATTTAGATTTGGGTAAAAGGATTACTCTCAATTTAATATTATTTATTCTGATTATGATCTTTTTAATTCAGTTTCTTATAGTTTGAAATATAGTATTTCCCTTTTATTTAACATAGACATAAGTTTGAGATGAGAGTGAATGGATTTCTAACGTTCAATTTTTCTGATGGTACAAGTAGTGCACTATGAACTTGATAGTGAAATTTTGATGATTGTTTTCATTATTGCTAAATGCTATAATAAAGCTAACATCCGCATCATATAATTACCAGCTAATAAAAGGCCACGCCCTCGATTGGAAAGGGTTAAGCCAATAATGCCTCGGCTGTCCGTTGGCTTAACTCGGGTCATAGAACCACTGGCTGGCCGAAGGCCGAAGCAATTATTCGGAATCCGTGTTAATTACCTGTAGCCTATTGGAAACGTCAATGCCTGGATATCTGCTGAACTGGGGCTCCAGACCCGTTCAAGCTCGACAGTTTCTTACAGTGTCTGCAAACTCATCATCCTTGGGAGCTATAGGATGAGAGGATGAGGGGTTCGGGGGAAGCCTATAGGTCTATCTGCTGAGTCATCAGCAGCCATTTCCTGGCCCTCCATGGTCCTGGCTTTGGGGGGAGGGGTTAGGGCACAGATCATATTTATATATGGTCATTCCCTAAGGAATTGTCTTGCTAGGGCATTGTCATAGTCCCTTGACTCTGTCATAGGAGCGAACTTTAAAACTTCAAAGCAGGAAAGAAAGAATACATTTAAGTTATGGTCTGTTTTCTGAATCTGCCCTAGATATCAAATTGCTTGTGAATAACCAATCACCAAAGTGATGAATGAACGTGAACGTGAACAGGAAAATGTTTTTGACTATATAGTAGTGTGGTATAGTACACAGTTTATCTCTTTAATAAATCTCATTATTTCATTATTCTTTTATCAATTTAGAAAATAAACTCAAAATCTTTTAATTATACATATGATCCTTCAAGTGTGAACCTATATCTTGGCTATATCTTTTTTATATCATCATTATTTTACTTACCCAACTAAATCATTTGCGAAAAGCAAATGTATGTTTCTTGGTGTATTGGCCTATCGGCATTCTATCTGTAGGGGTTGTGGCTGTTGGGATTATGGCATTCAGGATTCTGTCCGGCCACAAGGTACACGAAGAGTTGGAAGATTCAGGTCTGTCTACACGTCTGAGGACTATGGAGCGTGAAGTAGATGATGATGAATGGAAACGTATTGAATTAAAAGCTCAAATAGAGATTACTGGCGAAATCTTACTGAGGCCCTTTGCGTCAATAGGCGTAGGAGATGATATATATATATATATATATATATATATATATATATATATATATATATATATGTATATGTATGTATGTATGTATATATATATATATATATATATATATTTATATATATATATATATATATATATATATATATATATATATATATATATGTGTGTGTGTGTGTGTGTGTGTGTGTGTGTAAATAGCGCATATGTGTATATAGCAAATAGGGACTGTATAAATAATTCCATAGAAAGTATTGCACCAGGTAGGCAATTTTCCTATATTTGCTCTTACTTTCTTCAATATTTCAAGAACGTTCTAAATATAAAATTCTGCATACTGTATTCCTGCAGACTTTGAATGAATAGACAATCGATTCCTTTTTCTTAAATTTAAAAGGGGAGGACCTTAGTCACGCCTTAGTTCAAATAGAAGATGCTACCTTAAACATTTTCTCTAAACAAAATCGATTTACTCTGGGGGTGTTATCATAGCTCTACGCATCTAGATGTTGCTAAACTTGGCGCCTCAATATCAGAGACAAAGTTCTGACAGAGTTCCACACAACAGACTTTGTTTTCTTTATGCCACCTTGTTAAATCACATTATATTCTCAGCAGTAAGAGTCTCTGTTTACTTCATGAATATCTGATGGTTTTTACCTTTCTCAAAACCAATACAATGTTCTAAAAGGCTGAGTTCCGTAGAAAAGTCAACAAATAATCTTCGTTTTTCTTTACTTAAAAGAACACAACTAAGTTACCAACTAAGTTTCCACGTTGTTTGTAAATCGTTACAGACATCATGGCTACAAATAAATTCTCCCAGCCATCGTCTTAAGATGCAAATGAGTTGTAGGTTGTTATTTTTTTTTTAATTCCTGAAATTGAAATTAAGAATTCATAACTATATGATTTTGGTAAAGATATGTAATAATACTCCAAGACATTCGATGCTTTGGTTTAGCTACAATAGAGGTCACCACTGCTGCTCCTTTAGCTAATTTTGATAGAGTTATAGGCTTGGTCTTTATATGAACCTTATTTTTGCTGCACTTTACATAAAAGTAATTATTTCTTAACTGTGTTGTTGTAAATACATGTAACATTTCAAAATATGGAAAATTTTCCTATATCAAAATTCCAGTTTTTTTTTTTTTTTTCAAAACCTTAGTTATTTTAGTTTAACTACAACAAATTATGTTACTGATAATCAAATTATATGTATCACCAAAGACTATTTTGCTACAAATAGTTGCTGATAATTTTGAGGTCTCTTTTCTGCTCCAATTAATGTAAAATTATATGGATTAATTGAAGAGTGGTAACAATATATCATTAGTAATCATTTTCATCTTTTTTAGGCTATATTTACTAAAACAAACCTCCCTAGACTTAGACTGCCCTTATGCAGACAATATTCACCCTTTATTCCAAAATATGGTAGTCAAGTATGAAGAGCAGATGTCATGCTTAAATGGTTGTGGTGGCCGATGTCGTAACGTCCCTGGCTGGTAATCGCCAGACTGGGGTTCAAGCCCCACTCAAACTCGTTAGTTCCGTTGGTAACGTCCCTGGCTGATAATCGCCAGATTGAGGTGGAGTCCCGCCGAAACTCATTAGTTCCTTTTGTCGCTGCAACTTCACCATCCTTGTGAGCTAAGTATGGGGGGCTTTTGGGAGCCTAAAGGTCTATCTGCTGAGTCATCAGCAGCCATTGCTTGGCCCTTCTTGGTCTAAGCTTGGGGGGGGGGGGGGAGAGGGGGCTTGGGCACTGATCATATGTATATATGGTCAGTCTCTAGGGCATTGTCCTGCTTGATAGGGCAATGTCACTGCCCCTTGCCTCTGCCATTCATGAGCGGCCTTTACACCGATATGCAAGTGTCCTTCTAAGACTACACACAATAGATAGTTCTGTTACCTATCGCAATGTAACAAATAAAAGCAATTATCGTCATTTTCTCTTTGTCTGGAGCGGTGACATTCACTTGCCAGCGAGTTTGGGAGTTTCCCATGACCTCCAAAATTGGCTTTTATATAGTTTTTTTTTTTTTTTTTTTTTTTTTTTTTTCATAACTGACGGCTAAAGACATAACTATATGCAAAGGTGCTCATCACTTTGACTAATTGCTTTTTAGGACAGCAGCATGCCCGAAGCTTCTTCATTAAACCAGATAATACTTGTAAGCATCCTTATTAGAATTATTATCATTAAAGTATTAATCTTAATACCCCTTTATTTTATATTGATTTTAATGTCACTAAAACTGAGTTTCATTATAAGCTCTTTGCCCTACACGTGATAAACTTTTAACTAGATTTCTAGTTACATTATACGAAATATATATGTCAACAACTATTTCGCACTTCCACTTTGTTTCCCTTTATAATAAACAATGAATTCTAAGATAGAATTTAGCTTTAATATATGAAAAATCTAAGTTTCTAAAATGATATGCGTATTTCTACTCTACAAATTTTTAAGTTGTAAAACACAAGAGCAGAGAAATTGTGTAATACAAGATGAAGATCTACACCAAGATGTTGTGAAGAAAATCTGCCTTAGGGATATTAAACATCATCGTTCATAATCTTCATTTGCTTCTTACATTACGAGAAGCGTCTTTCATCTTTTTCTTTGCTTCTTCTGTTTCAATGAAACTCTCGTTGCCGAGAGAAATATTATTGTTGTTTATGAAACTCTGGAAATGCTACGAACTCTTTAGGATTCTGCCTTTGCTCGCTAATGCAGTGTTGCCAGTTATGTTAATCTAAAAACCCCAAAACACATGATAAAAAAATCCCCCAAACAACTAAAAGAATCCCCATTTCTACAAATATATTTTCTTCTGATCCGGTAGGCTTTACTAATATAGAAATTACTCACTATACTCCATATAAGTGCAAGCCAACTAATTGCAACAATATAAAGGTTTACTCATCTTTGTTTCTTCTTAGAAATTTGTACAGAATATCCCCACCAGACACCAAAAATCCCCAAATCTAGGCCGATGACGATCGAGCTGACCTGTGGGACGTGGCAACATGTCATAAGCTTGCATGGCAACTTTTCAGAGAACATAATGTCATTAAGGTACAAAGAGTGACACAGTCAAAACAAAAAAGTCAAAGTTATTATTACATGTAAAGTAAATAATGGAACATACACACACACAAACACACACACAAACTCACACACACACACACACACACACACATATATATATATATATATATATATATATATATATATATATATACATATATATATATATATATATATACCTTTGTGAATGTATATTCACTGGAAATTCATGTATGATAACAACTTCTGGCTGGGTAAAGATTCGAACCTATACCTTTCAGCATGGTTGGTTAGTATCTGAAGGCATGGTTTTGGCTAAGAGGCATAGGCTCGATTTTTTGCCCAGCCAGAGGTAATCATCATAAATGATTTTATTGTGGATATACATTCACAATGGTAGAATTCGATATCAAATGCCATTCTGGTTGATATTTACACACACATACTGTATATATATATGTATATATAACCTGTTACAGCAATTGAAGTTGATGTGGATTTTATTGAATATCACATTAAAAAGCGAAGTGGTTGATAAATAAATGACCAACTAAACGAATATATATATATATATATATATATATATATATATATATATATATATATATATATATATATATATATATGTATGTGTATATATATATATATATATATATATATATATATATATATATATATATGGTTAGTGGCGTCAAAGTGTTTCCTGTAGGAACCTTCGTATTTCTTCAACTTCTTTATGTTTTCAGACGTAATCCTTTAGTTTAATGAACGATGATTATCCCTTTTCTTCATACTTTATTCACTATGGCACTGTTTCGACAAAACTTTGTCTTTATCAAGTGATTTCTGGTTTACATAAGTTTACAATTACTTTTATACGTCAGCTTCTACAAATATTACGATGAATTATGATGAGATTATATTCTAAAGAAGTTAAAATTCTTAAATTTAAATTGAAAACTTGAAAATTTTCGAAATTCAGCGATCTTTAGATTATGAAGAGGATAATGGTTGATATATATATATATATATATATATATATATATATATATATATATATATGTGTGTGTGTGTGTGTGTGTGTGTGTGTGTGTGTATATATACATATATATATATATATATATATATATATATATATGTATATATATATATTTATATATATATATATATATATATATATATATATATATATATATATATATACACATACATATATATGTATATATAATTTATATATATATATGTATATATAAATATATATATATATATATATATATATATATATATATATATATATATATATATATATACATACACATAGATATGCTAGATGCACGCTCGGACTTACACCACTACAAAGTTTATCCATATCGCTTTCTGCTTGAGGGGAGCGTCTAATTAAAATCTTTCTGTATTTTCAAAGTTGGTGCCAGGAGGGAGATGCTTACAGCTTCAGCAATTATATGTCTGCCGTAGTTGTTCTCCTTGTGAACGATGTGGCTCCCATCAATTAATTTCATCAGGCAAGGTTTCCGATCGTGGACATCAATATAGTGTGTGTGTGTGTGTTTGTGTGTGTGTGTGTGAAAAACACCAAACCTTTCCTAATTGCAATTCTAAGCAGGTGAATCTAAGTCTAATAATTTGGAAAGCCATATTACAGAGGTTGCTAAACATTAAGGTTTGAGAACATAAGTCGTATGGCAATTCTTTGACCAACGGAAGGGGAATGTGACTCCTTATAAACCAAACATGCTTTTGAGGCAACTTTGTCTCTAAACTATAAGCAAAAGGTCTCTCACAACAGACATTTCTGAACACTACCACCTTAAGGAGGATAGTACCGGCTCTGACTGAAGACATTACTTAGAGGCCTTTGAATGATCTTTCCATCCCCTAGGAGCCCAGCTGCACCCACCTTTTACCCTTCTACTATATTTCTGTTCCAGTCTCCTGTCTTCCAACTGAATTGCCTCCCAGGCCCCAGTGCCGGACTTTCTGGTCCAAATTCACAAAGTTATCTAATTCTCTAAGGATTCACGTTTTCAAGAAATCGAGCTTGTACAATAGAAATATGTCCATAGGACGTAAAAGTCAGGAAAATATCTTGCATTGTTTAGGCCTAAATATGTGAAATATTCAATTTTATGGCGGTGTTCTTTGCTGTTCTCCAGAACACCAGTAGACTTAAAAAAACAGTAGTGTGAGGTCATACAGAGTCAAATTTATTTATTGCTGAAACTGAATTCTCTAACCACGGCATCTGTAGCAACGTTCAATGAAAGGAGTTTTAAGCAAAGGCAAGACATACGAAAACAATGTCATATTAAATGCTGAGGCCATCAAACTGTAAGCCCCCTCCAGAGAAATTTATTGATTTGTGGCTATTTTCATGAGCTTTTTGAAGCCATGTGAGCATGGTATTTCAGCAAATATTATATACTGTTTATTTATCTTATCAATACTGGTAAGTAAGTATTGAGACAGACTAGATATCTAGGCAAAGCAACATAATATTTCAAGAAAAATTTCATATATTTATGATTCCACGTTTGAAAAGAAAACATTACATTTTCCTTTATTTTTACATTTTAATGAAAATATACTTTATGATTAAGTTCACTGGCTGGCAATACCAGTCATTAATGAAATTTGAAACTATTACATTATTACTGAAAGGGAGTTTACATCAAGATTATGAAATAGGATAATGTTGATAATTTGAGTTGTACCATAATGAAAATAAAATAATAGAATAACAACTTTGGAAATATAAGTATCATAATAAAGATAAAGCAATGACAGATTTTAGGATTACATTCCTATATAGAATAACAGCAGTGGTTACCGGCGGAGTCTCATGCTAGCAAAATTATTTACTAGCTCTTCCAAATTGAATGATTTAACAATAATATTTTTGTGGCAATCAATAACATGGAAGATAGCCAGTCGTCCTTAATTATTGTTCTAACACAAAAAAAACTCTCGTTACTGGCAGTAGTGACTGGAATGGTTAACAATACTTTAAAAATAGCGAGCCTATCTTTAGGTATAAAAATTCATTCCGGCAAAGGACAGAGACCCTTTAAAATTGAAATTTTTATCGCTCGCTAGTCTTCCTCGCTACAGCCCTGTCTCAATTGAATATATATATATATATATACATATATATATATATATATATATATATATATATATATATATATATAGATAGATAGATAGATAGATAGATAGATATTTTATATATATATATTATATATATAAATATATATAAAGTATATATATGTGTGTGTGTGTATGTGTGCTACTTTTTTTGGCTTTGGGATGCGGGTAAGATCAGGCTTTGGGTGGGGCAAGTTGAGTCTTGGGGAGGGCAGTAGCCCCCCCACCCTGACATCTCTCTCTCTCTCTCTCTCTCTCTCTCTCTCTCTCTCTCTCTCTCTCTCTCTCTCTCTCTCTCTCTCTCATTTATATTTCCACTTTCTATTTTCCACAAAAAACTCGTATTCTCTCACTCTCATTAGTTACTATTCATAGTTCGCCTCTTTATTTCCCCCAGAGCTTTTCTTATTCTTCATCTCTCTCACTCTCTTCTTTATTACCTACCATTTATATGTCCCCTCTCTATTTTCTCTTAAGCTTCTCTCTCATATTAGCTACCATCTATATTTGGACTCTATTTCCCCTACCAAAAAAAAAAAAAAAACCTTCTCTCTTATTACCTATCATTGATATTCCCCTACAAAGTTCTCTTCTCCCTCTCTACCTCTCATTATCTACAACTTGTTTTTCCACTCTTTTCCCCAAAGGTTCTCTCTCTCTCTCTCTCTCGTGCCTCAGCTCGTAGTTGAAAAAAAAAAAAAAAAAAAAGAACACATGACCTGCATTGCTCATTTCCTCTCCCCAACAAATTCTGCAGTAGCTTTATAATCCGCCATCCCCCCCCCCACCCCGCCACCATTCCCCCATCTCCCCCTAATCCCCAAAGGGACCGTAGGGTGTTGGGGCTAAACAGCTAATCCCCTGGACTGACCCTTGTCCCTTGTGTCTGCTCCGGAGACCGTAATGCAATTTGTACGAGTTTCCTGTCTAGCTTTGGCCTGCCTCGCAAAGTTCCGGGTCGTAAACCAGACAGCATTCTTCACTAAAACGGGTATTTAATTTTCCTCATGTGATGGCTTTTTCTTTAGTGACCAGCTGTTTGTTTGATGTATAATGGCTGTTTATTGTTTTTATATTCTTCTGAAGCAAAGGAAATTTGATAAAAACTATTTTTTAATCTTAACGTATTGGCATTGTTAATTTTCTGCAGGGAAAAAGTAAACAGTTACTCATGAGGTCACAAGCATTTTTAAACCGATTAAATTAAAAAGAGAGTTTATAAAACAAATTATCATTAGTATTACCTTTATGATTAACATTATAGGACTGTTCTGACCCTTTTATAAATTCTCCAATCAAGTATTACAAGTGTAATATAATTAACAACTTCTCCCTAGATATCGTGACTTCGTAATTATGAGAAGTGCATCGAAGACCAATACAAGCGAATCTCCTGCCAAAGTCTGTTTATTCGAGAAGACATTTTCATAAATAATGACTCTTCCCCTTCCTTATTATATAGTCGATTAAGTCGCCTCTAAACTGTCATCTCCTTGGATAATGATGAAGGTAAAGACATGCACACATTTCTTATTAGGGAGTCATGCATTACCTCTGAATATCATAAAATACATATCTTAGATGTAAGAATACGCTTATTATTATTATTATTATTATTATTATTATTATTATTATTATTATTATTATTATTATTATTATCTAAGCTACAACCGTGGCCTAGTAGCAAAAGCAGGTTGCTATAAGCCCAAAGGCTCCATCAGGGAAAATAGCCCAGTGAGGAAAGGAAATA
>NC_090727.1:42242655-42252655 GCF_036898095.1 Palaemon carinicauda
AAAGAAAGTAGAGGGCTTTACTCCCTACGACTTTACCCCATCTGTAAATCCTGTAATCTTAACAAAGGGTTGAAATTAATTCTTCCACTGCAAATAAAAATATCGCTCACTCTACAGGATTTATATGAATTTAATTATAACGAGACATGCAAAGAAACATGAAATAAAGAAATACATATTCTATTAAAGGCACATGGTTTTCCTATCACCAATGAAAGAAAAGAAAAAAAAAGATACAAAAAACAAAAAATAAAAAAATACATATTCTAAAAATAAAAGTTTTCTTACCACCAATGAATGATAAACAAACAAAACATGCAAAGAAATATGAAATAAAAAATATATATTTGATAAATGACAAATCATTTTCCTACCACCAATGAATAAAAACAGAAACAAAACATACAAAGAAACAAAAAATATAAAAATACATATACTTTAAAAGACAAATAGTTTTCCTACCACCAACAAAAAAAAAAAAAATAAATAAATACTAACAAGACAAATCCTACCAATAAATCCCTTACCAATTACTCAGATGTTGTTTACAGCAAATGAGTTGCATAACTTTTCCTGATTAATAATATTTCATCCTAAGCCCCGTCCGTGAATTCCGGCCTCAGGATAAGAATATTTCCTATTCAGGCCGCCTTTACCTCATTCTAAAATGTAATTAGTCTAGTGAGATCACTAATTAATTGAATACCGCAACAGAGCTGGTTCGCTTATAATATGCTGTAATTAATTTCAGGGAAGCATAATTTAAATATGGTAAATTGATTCGCAATGTCATAATGTCATTTTGATTAATACTTCATCCTTCACTTAATAGTACTTGAACTTTATAGTATTTTACGTAGTAAGTAGTAGGTTGGCCAGGGCACCAGCCATTCGCTGAGATACTACCGTTAGAGAGTTATGGAGTCCTTTGACTCGTCAGACAGTACTACATTGGATCCTTCTCTCTGGTTACGATTCATTTTCCCTTAGCCTACACACACACACACACACACACACACACACACACTGAATATCTAGCCTATTCTTTACGCATTCTCCTTTGTCCTCATACATCTGACAACACTGAGATTACCAAACAATTCTTCTTCACTCAAGGGGTTGACTACTGTACTGTAATTGTTCAGTGGACACCTTCCTCTTGGTAATACTAGAAGAGACTCTTTGGCTATGGTAAACAGCTCTTCTAGGAGAAGGACACTCCAAAATCAAGCCAATATTCTCTAGTCTTGAGTAGTGCCATATCCTCTGTACCATGGTCTTCCACTGTCTTGGGTCAGAGTTCTCTTGATTCAGGGTACACTCGGACAACCTATTCTATCTAATTTCTCTTCCTCTTGTTTTGTTAAAGTTGTTATAGTTTTTATATAGAAAATATTCATGTTTATGTTGTTACTGTTCTTAAAATACTTAATTTTTCATTGTTTCCTTCACTCACTATTTTCCCTGTTGGAGCCCCTAGGCTTATAGCACACTCTGAGAATAATTTGGATACTCTGAAGACAGACTAGCCCAAAAGCGTACCTGGTAATGCACTGGGTCTAATTCTGGCAGAGGATTCTTGCACAGTCCAGTAAAAACATGTTAATATGCACACACACACACACACACACATATATATATATATATATATATATATATATATATATATATATATATATATGTATATATATATATACTGTATATATATATACATATATATATATATATATATATATATATATATATATATATATATATATATATATATAACGGATTTTGAGCGAAGCGAAAAATCTATTTTTGGGTGAGATGGCCATGTCGTCCTGATGGAAGTTCCTATAGGGTAGCTTCCTAGGGTATATTACAACTACGGCGATATTCCCAGAGAATTTACCTTAAGGTACCAGAATTCTAACTCCTGGAGCGAGTATCCCTCGTGAAAGGGATATCGCGACATATCAGAGGACGTATTCTAGACACGTCACATGGCAATCTACGACCTGAACAGAGATTTCGTCTCGTAGGAGGGAGATTGACGAGATACGAATTCGGGAAAGAAAAAGGGGAGCCGCTCCCAAGGCTTCCCTATCCCCCGATTCGTATGCGTGCCTGGCGCCAGTCCTGGCGCCATCTGTATTCCTTGTAGCGTACACGAGGTGCTACAGATACTGTATGTAGGGAGGGGTCCTACAGCCCTTTCTTAGAAAGGCAAGGGCGGGTCCATCAGGACGACATGGCCATCTCACCCAAAAATAGATTTTTCGCTTCGCTCAAAATCCGTTTTTTGGGCTCAAGCCATGTCGTCCTGATGGAAGTGTACCAGAGCATTACTGTATCTGTGGATTCTCAGAACGTGCCGTACTCCCCGGAGGTAATTTTTTCCCGGTCGACTAGACCTAGAGACCTAAGATGTTACCGTTATACATCTTTTCAACTAACTATAAACTATGTTAGAGCTTCCTGCCCCCTACAGGGAAGAGTCCTACTAGACTCTGGAAAAGTCTCGAAGAGTACATATATCTATGTACGAATACCAGGCAAGATAATATAGTGGTCTCGCCCTATATTAAGTAAAGCATAGTTTGTAAAGGACCACTGCGTCAATATGAAATATCGACCAGTTTTCCGCACAATACTTGTATTGGACAAAGGTTTTATATCCGCATAGGAGGAAAACCAATGCAACATAGCTTGCATAAAGGAACAATTCTATTAGAATTATCCCAGATAAGGTACATAGAATGAATGCTCAATTATACCAGTAAATTGACACAGGTGAAGGAGACGCAAGGTTCTCAAGAACCAGATTATTGACAGGCAATAAATAGACAGGTTAACCACAATTATATATATATATATATATATATATATATATATATATATATATATATATATAAGAAGAGGATAACCCAAAACTTTAAGCATAAGTATGATAGTAAACAGGGCTTGTTTGTCTGAAAGAAAAACATTAGATGCCACTTTTAAGATACCGAGGTATCAAAGTCATAAAAGCCTGTATTACAAATCAATGACATTAGCGTTAGAAACGCTCGGCACACATGTCTGCACTTATGCTAGGTTCACCTTCGGAAATGGAACAGTCTGGATGGGCAACACAGTGCCCTCACTTAGTTTGTAGTACAGTATGTAACTACACACTCACCCTGGAATTAATCGTCCCAATTAAGACCACTGTTCCTCGCAGAGTTAAACAGTAGGGTTAACACCGCGACCCACTGCTACCACAGATCTCTTTTAGTTCCTCTACTTGCTTCGCATAGTGGCGAAAGAACACTCTGGAAGACTTCCAGCCAGTGTATGAACGGAGATGTTCAAAATCCATGCAATTAAAGAAATTTAAGAATGAGGCAACTTTCCTCGGATCGTGACCTGCGGGTGTATTGTCAGGATCCGCTCTGCGAATAAAATATGTGATTTTCGCTCTGAGTTGATTCAGAGATAAATTTGAGCCTGATGTTTCTCCCCTGAATAGTTGACCACCCTTGAAGTCTGAAGTTCTATGAAGATAGACCTTTAGGCATTCTACTGGACATAGAGATGCATCTTCTTTCAGAGGGCAGATTCTCCAGGGACCCCACCTGTTGGTGGGTAACTCATTCTTGGCGAGAAACGTAGGATCCGGAAACAGGTTCAGTTCTTCCCCATCCAGGAACTGAACACGACCTGCCTCTCTCGAGAGGCTACAATCTCACTAACCCTGGCCCCGGACGCGAGTGCAAATTAGGAAAATAACTTTTTGTGTCAAATCCTTTAACGCACATTCTTCATTGCTCAACAGAGAAGCGAAATGAAGAATTTGTCTAAAGACCATGAAATGGGCTTTGGAGTTGCTGAAGGTCTGAGCCTAGCACAGGCTTTCGGGACTTTATTAAAGATCTCGTTACCTAGGTCGACCTGGAAGGCATATAGAATGGGTCTTGTCAAAGCAGACTTACACGCTGAAATCGTGTTCGCTGCCAACCCTTGACCATGGAGGTGGGGAAAAAAGATAAGCAGAAGTCTGTCAAGATCTCCTGCGGAATCTTCGCCTTGACAAAAGGCCACCCATTTTCTCCAAGATGACTCATATTGCCTTCTAGTAGATTTGCATTTATATTCCTCAATGAAGTCTATACTGGCTTTCGAAATCCCGAAACGCTTTCTCACCGCTAGGGAGAGAAAATCATGAACTGCAGGGTCCGGGTTTTCTGTAATGAAGCGCAGACAGTTGACTTCTGGACTCGCTGGGTCAGAACTGGATCTGGTAGTGGTACAAACTTCAGCTACAGTTCCAATGCCAGGAGGAACCACACGCTGTTCGGCCACTTGTGGGCCACTATTGCCGCTACCCTTTGAAGGATCTCAGTTTGTTGAGGACCCTCAACAGAAGGTTGTGAGGAGGGAACAGATAAATCTTGGACCATCTGTTCCAGTCGAGGGACATCGCGTCCACTGCTTCCGCTAAGGGGTCCTCGTACGGGGCACGTACAGGGGCAACTTCTTGTTGTCTTTCGTCGCAAAGAGGTCTATCTGCAGTTCTGGGACTGATTCAGAATGAAGGAGAATGATCCTGCGTCTAAGGACCATTCCGACTCTATCGGTGTGAACCTGGATAGAGCGTCCGCTGTCACATTGCGGACTCCTTGAAGGTGAACTGCCGACAGGTACCACTTCTTCTTTTCCGCCAATCGGAAGATGGCCAACATCACCTGGTTGAGAGGTGGTGACCTCGATCCTTGTCGATTCAAGTATCTTACAACTACCTCGCTGTCTATTACCACTTTATGTGGAACGAATGACGCGGGGAGACTTTCTTTAAGGTAAGGAGCACTGCCCTAGCTTCTAGAAAGTTTTATGAGAAAGGTCTTGAATAGCCTGGACCAAGTCCCCTGGACTTTTTTCCGATGAGAGTGACCTCCCCATCCCTCCTTTGAGGCGTCTGAGTGAATCGTCACCGACGGGGGAGGTGGCTGAAGAAGAACCTGACTTCTTTAGATGTCTGGCTTGGGACCAAGGCCTGAGAAGAGTACTTAGCCGAAGCGGCTGGTCTTCTCAGATCTCTTCACGCGTTTGATGCATAACTTCTCCAAACTCCGATTGCATCCTTTAGCTGTGCTCTTAGCACTGGGTCTGTCACCGAAGCAAACTGGAGAGAGCGCAGTACTCTCTCCTGCTCGTGTCTTGATATCCTTTCGGAATCTTGAAGTCTCTTGACAGAACCCGCTATCTCCTTCCTTTTCTTCGCTGGGGTGGAGAAACGGTGTGACAAAAGGTCCCAGTGGATCTTAGCCACTGGAACTTTTGAGATGGAGAAAGTCGAGACTTTTTCTGTTGATCTTGAAGCCTAGGTACTCTAGGAACTGGATCACTGACTGGAAGCTTGCAAGCATTCTGTCTCGGATGCTGCCCACACCAACCAGTCGTCCAGGTAGGCTACTACCTGAATTCCCTTTAGGCGAAATTGTTTGAGAGCTACGCTCGCAAGCTTCGTAAAAATCCTTGGGGCTATGTTTAGCCCGAATGGCATGGCTCCGAAGGCGTATAGTCTTCGCTGTAGCCTGAACCCTAGGTAGGGGGAGAGTCGATGGCTAATTGGAATGTGCCAGTAGGCATCTGACAAGTCTATAGAGACGGAATATGCCCTCTTGGGCAGTAAGGTCCTTATGTGTTGCAGTGTTAGCATTTTGAATTTGCAATTCACTATGAACTTGTTAAGTGGCGACAAGTCCAGAATGACTCTGAGCTTTTCCGAGTCTTTCTTGGGAACACAAAACAGCCTCCCTTAGAAATTGATGGGCTTCACCCTTTTTCTCCAACCGTTCTTGAACGTACTCCTCCATAACGGGGGTGGAGTGTTGGAAAAACCGAAGGTACGGGGGTGGAGTGCTGTACCAGCTCCCGCCCAATCCATTCTTGAGTAGGCTGTGGGCCCAGGGATCGAAGGTCCACCGATCCCGAAATTTCAGAAGTCTCCCTCCTACCGGTATCACCTCACTTGGACTGCCGTCCTGAGGTCTTGCCTTCCTGACCACGACCACCCCTGAATCCCCTTCCCCTTGAGGGGCGTCTAGACGAGCCTCTGGCTGCTCCTCTAGGCTTTGCTCGGAAGGAAGTAGACTGCCCTTCGAACGCTGGGGTGAATGCCGTGGACTGTGTCGACACGGCCTGGGGTACCCACTGAAAGGTGGTCGGGGTTTGTGCCACGATCTGGGGCACTGGGGGCAATGGCAATTGCAGTTGCTGTTGCTGTCTAAGAGGCTTGGCTGGCCGAGACGGTAGCCTAGTCCTCATAGTCTTCCTCTTTGGTTGAGGACCCTCATCCGGGGAAGACTTTCTTTTGATAGCCAGGTCCCACTTCTGGAGAAGGTTTCTATTCTCCAAGGTGGCTTTATCAAAAACTTCTTTGACCAAGTCGGTAGGGAAAAAAGGTCTTTTCCCCAAATGTTGGAGGAGATTAGTTTCTTTAGCTCGTGCCTCACTGTAGCCGAGGTAAACACGAACTCCCTACAAGCTCTCCTTGCCTTGACGAAGCCATAAAGGTCCTTCGTCACTGTGGCCAGATGAGGCTTAGCCACTACCATGAACATTTCATGGACCTTGGGGTCACTTGCCATCGTCTCGAGAGTAGTCTGAAGAGACATTGAGGCAGTCAGTCTTTCTTTTGTATCGAACTCACTTCGCAAAAGAAAGTCAGACAGCTTAGGGAGGTCCTTGCCGAACTGACGTCCGGCAATATCAGCCTCCAACTTTCCCACTTAGAACGTAAGATGGACGTCCTTCCAATCTTTGTGGTCCATAGGCAGGGCCAGCGACAAGGGTTTACACTCCTCTAGGGAGGGGCAAGACTTGCCGGCCTCGATTGCTTTTAGTACAGCCAGAAACCCTTTCTGTAAAAGGGGGAAGGCTCTAGTAGGCGAGGACACAAAGGAAGGAAGCTTCCTATTCAATGCAGCTACCTTTGAGTTAGAGAAGCCCCTCTCTTTCATCGAAGATGAAAGTAGAGCTTGAGCCTTAGCATGGTCATCACTATGACCTCCTTCGGCTCTGCCTCCTCCTTTGAAGCTGGTTCCTTCCTCAGCCGGACATAACAGTCCGGATATGGTGCCTTGCTGGGCCAGAATTCCACCCTCCAGGGGAACTGAGCCCAGCATATCCGAGATGACGATCTTTCCAGTCGTCATCGACATGTGCTCAGCATACCTCCATGGGTTAGCATCCGAGCACAAAGGAAGGTCTTTCACATTGAGCTTTTCTGGGGCCCATGTGATTCTGCAAGGCACTGCATTCGCAGTTCCATTGCAGCCGCCTTCTCCTGATTCTCCTTCTGCATGTGTTGGATCATTCCAACAATAGAAGAGAGGGCCTGTCCCAGCTCTACTGGGAGTCCGGCCGATGTAGAGGGGCTTGAACTTCATCCTGGGCTTCTGCAAGGAGGTCTTCCTCCTGACACCCGTCCACATCAGATATCCTGTCATTTAGCTGGATGTCTTGCATCGCGACCGCGACTTCAGCATCCACCTGGATCTGAACTTAGGGGATCTCCTCTTGAGGCTGGGGAATCACTGCATCAGCTGATGCCTTAGGGAAAAGATACGCCCTCATCTTCTCACTTGGAAGATAAGGGCCAGAAGTGTACTTTTGGAAGCCCCTTACCCAGGTACGAAGCTTCTTCCTAGCTATTTAAATGTCTCATTAATCAGGTTAGTGCACACAGTACATACCTGAGGGTCCCAATACCGGAGATCATCCTTGGAGACAGCGTATGCTGCGTGTCTCCTACAAAACTCATGTCCACAGAGGTTCTTGCTGCTG
This sequence comes from Palaemon carinicauda, assembly GCF_036898095.1. Lineage (NCBI taxonomy): Eukaryota > Metazoa > Arthropoda > Malacostraca > Decapoda > Palaemonidae > Palaemon > Palaemon carinicauda. The sequence goes on from NC_090727.1 coordinate 42,250,468, forward strand.
ACATTGCAGAAAGCACTTCCCCACTTCGGAGTGTCCTTCTGTAAAGAGAAGAAATTTCCATGAGTATCAAGTGAACTATGTATCACTGGATATGCATAGTATAGCATAACAATTCAGAAATTAAAGACACACACTTGTGTTTCCCTCACAACCCATTGCTGCAGCCTTCCAGATAATAAAATCAAAATGGTTTATCTCTACTAGAGTAACCAATGCAAAGTTTCCAGAGGAAACAGGTGGAGCTCACACCTAGGCAATGATTTTAAAATCCGGGATAATAGACAGGGAAGAACTCTGCTTCTTGTCTGAAGGCAACAGCAAAGGGCCGTGCAAGAAAACACAATAGTGTTAGAAGATACAGTGCTGTACCTAAACTTTTACTATAGTTTTCTTCTTACTGTATATGCTATACAGAAGAATACTAGTACAGTATAGGAGGATGTGTGCCGGCCTGCCTTTGCCGGCCGGCACACACCAAAATTAGCTTTAAAGTATACTACTTAACAGCTATAGGGCGGCAGCCCTCTGGTTCAAATGCCTGTGCCGGCGGCAGCAGCTGCCGGCCAGCAACAGCCAGTGTTGGCCGGCAATGATTGCCGGCCAGCAACTACACAAGGTAGTACCCAGCTGCCGGCCACACTCTTGGTGACCGGCAGACAAGGACTGACATAAGCCGGCCGGCAAAGGTACAAGACCGATGCCAGCCGGCAGCAAAAGAACCAGAAGACTACACCTGCCCGGCTGCCGGCCTCATAGGCCGGCAGCCGGGACAGGTACAGCACTAGAAGAAAATAGAATGGATGCCGAGATAAGAGTGTACACAACCCCCCGAGCCCGGCAACCGAAAGAGTGCATATAAGGAAGGGGAGAAACTTAATTCAGGCTTCCTTGACCAATGCCGTCCGGCTCTGCCGGCAGGCATGGATGAGGGACCAAGAGAGGTCCGGGCAGCACTTGAAAACATAAGACCCTTGCCGTCCAGCATCTCTGCCGGCCGGCAATGGGCTTAGTCAATTCCACATCCCAACCTATACTAGGTCCAGAAGTAGAATGACGTACAGTACAGTAATACCCCTGCCGGCCAGCTCTGCCGGCCGGCAAGGTACAGTACAGTAATGGCTAGGCCATTACGGAGATAGAGGGGGAAGGGACAAGAGGGTCCTGCCAACCTTGCTTTAGTGACAGATCACCCGCAGCCAAGAACTTTGTCTTAGCCTAAGGGAGATCTAAGGGAAAGGGCCAGCACAGTAGTATAATACTTGCCAGCTTCCAGAGCACCAAAGCAAGGAAGGCGTTGCTACTCCCAAGGGAAGATTTTATCCTCCCCGAGAACAGCAACAGGACTTAGACTGGTCGATCACAAAAGAAGGAATCATAACTTACAGAAACCTTCGATAGTGACCTAAGGGAGCTAAGCTCCCTTTGTAAGTGTTAGGTCAGCGAGGGAGACTCTGCCCCAAGCCAGACAACACGGACTCAGACTAAAAACTCTGTTGTTCTGTCCCTCTTTGAACCAGACTTTGCTGGAACAGGAAGGTACAGTAACACCCTAGTATAGTTTTATCGAAAATAAATTCGGAAAAAACCACTTAGGGATAAGCCCAAGGCTTAAACAGAGGGAAAGGGATTGCATACCTTCTCCGAAGAAAAGAAAGCAACCGGGGAGTATAATAAAGTATACTAAGGCTCCATAAGCAATTAGCCTAGGCACCAAGAGAATCGATTACCTAATTCACCGAAACTCTCACGTATACAATCTTGGAAATATTCCACACAGTCTAAAATGTATAAAATATAGCCTAAAGCTTCAATAAAATTTTAATTACACTCGGAAAAACCAAAATCATGCATTAAGTACTAGGACCAAACGACTAGGCTACATGGCCTAGCGTAGGCCAGAATGGCGAATACTTCGCCAAATAATACTAAGCACGAAAGGAAATCCTATGTAAAGCTAAATAGCTAAAATTTATTAAGCAAAACAACCAGGAATGTCACTCTGACTAACTAATTTATACCTAGCGAGTGACAGTGTCCAGGACACCTCTGGTAGGCTACGGCTCTTGTATCAAAGATTAATCCCATTAATCACTCAAAATTTTACCAAGAGCCTACATTTATACATAACAGACACTATACTCAACTTATCCGAGGTCAACGAAGACGAAGAAGCCATGAAAAGCTGAAT
>NC_090727.1:42265155-42267655 GCF_036898095.1 Palaemon carinicauda
ATATAAATATATATATATATATATATATATATATATATATATATATATATATATGTATATATATACTGTATATATATATATAGTATATATATGTATATGTATTATATATATATATATATATATATATATATATATATATACTGTATATATGTATATATAAATATATATATATATACATATATATATATATATATATATATATATATATATATATATATAAATATTTTTTTCCGGCCATAATCACCTCTACACCGTCCCTCGGGTAGGGTGAAGTGGGATTAGTCATACTCTGCTGAGAGGAGTGTATATGTGCGTGTCTGTGAATATCTATCTAAATAATCAGCCGTCATATTTTGACGGGTTACGTACACATTTATTAAAATCTGAGAGATAACAGTTTTCAATTCTACCGATAACTTTCGTTCCAATCATAAAAGCAAACTCATTCTTTGCCACGCAGCTCAACCAACGATAACTGCAAACCTGGTATTATCATAATACAAAATAATACAAAAGCTGCTTTTCCATTAAGCTCGTACGTTAAGTGTACGATACTCTGTGTTGTTAAGTACAATCTACTTAGACGGGTCATTTCCCATTGTAATTAGCTAATGATTAGTCAGGAGGTAATTCCTTTTAATTACCTCACTGAACGAGACACATTTTCATTCAAGTTGTTAAATATTTACGGAATATTAATCGATTCGATGCAAAAATTATATTTTGCATTAATAAGATTTTCTATGCTTTATTAAAACATAATTCCTTGCGTTAAATATAGATTTATACAATGGTTAACTCATTACTTTTAAAAGCAGCATTAGAACATAGCCGTTTGCTTTATATGAAATATTTTTCTTGTGATTATTCATTGCTTCTCTTGTAGTTTATTTATTTACTTTCGTCATTGGGCTATTTATCCCTGTTGGCGCTCTTGGCCTTATATCCTTTTGCATCTCAAAATGGGGTTGTAGCTTAGCTAATAATAATAATAATAATAATAATAATAGTAATAATCATCATCATCATCATCATCATCATCATCATCATCATCATCATCAATAATAATAATAATAATAATAATAATAATAATAATAATAATAATAACTACTTTACCGATATAACGTAAATCACGTTAGCTGTTATTGGTATAAACTTATCCTGGCCCAATTATTCTAAAACAATCTTGCACAAGAAGAGCTTTTCTGGTGATTGGAGGCAGGAGAACAAATCAAACTTTTTATGAAAATTAGATATTGAATTATTCATAAAGTTTATTTAGCTACTCGAGTAAATTGGATGAGAATCAGAAACGTAGAATTTACTAATTTGATCAAAGTCATAATAATTTGAAATAAATATTGCATATGGAAGAACAGTTTTTTAATAAAAAATTGCCAAATTGTTAATTATTACGATTTTTTACTTTTCCATTGATTATAATTACTGTATTATATATATTTCAAAAGATTTTCTTACTGACAAGTTAGAGAAAAAAAAATCCAATCATTGCTACCATCACAAAATGATTTAAACAATATCTTGAACATATCTCCCCTATAAAATAAAGAGCAAATCTCTGGATAATATGTATGTATAGTGTTTTGCAAAAGTTTTAATGCATGCTATATTTCTTATAAGTATTTATTTCAAGATCTATTTCATTGTGCCGTGGTGGATTAAAAAAAAAGCACACACCCTTCCTTGTTTGAAAATCATGTATCAATATTTATGAGCGAATATCTGTTTACATGACAATTAGTTCAGCCATAAAAATTAACTTATTTTTAGATTAATTTAGAAAAGTATAAAGGGTAATCTCTCTCGCAAGATTGAGAGATTATCATTCCATTAGGCATTGTGTTGAAAAAAAAAGTTTGATGCCCATTTTCACGATAATGAAATACATCTCTACCTTCCTTGGAATGATCTATTTTAGGTAACTATTGGCTTTCTCCTTGTAGGATAAAATATAAATTTTTATTCTACAAGCAGAAAACTAATATTTACCTAAATTGAATCCGTTGTATATCAAACTGTGTGACATTTTAACTCCTAACACTACCTTTCTTGTTTTTTCATATAATTTCATTTAATTGATATCTCAATTCTAAACATTTCCCTTCTTCAAAACAAATGATAACACTAACAATCCTAATAGTGATGGTGATCATTTTTCTTTATAAACATTATTAGTGTCATCTCTTCACCATCAATTAGTTCATCTAAAATGTTCCATATTCTCATATGACAACAATGTCTATTTTTTGGTTAACCAAATTTAAACATTTAATATCAACAAAATGTAAGTAAAGTGAATTAGTATAAGTTCAAACCAAGTCAAATTCGAAAGAGGTATTTCAAGTCCCGTTGCGCACAGGACAGAAACAACTGAACATCGCCTGACATCAGATACAAATTGAAGATCCCTTTAAGGCTCACACAATCCATTTGCTCTTGTGGTGACAATCGAGCTTTGGACTAAATGGGAATAGTTTGA
>NC_090727.1:42280467-42282967 GCF_036898095.1 Palaemon carinicauda
TGCAATACTTAGGGAAGAAAAGTGCAGGGAAGTCTTTATTGCTTCATTAAACTCTCTCTCTCTCTCTCTCTCTCTCTCTCTCTCTCTCTCTCTCTCTCTCTCTCTCTCTCTCTCTCGGCAATGTTCCTCCAATCTACAAGAAGGGATGAAAAGAAATACCTGGCAACTACAAACCTGTGTGTTTAACTTCAGCGACTTGCAAAATTTTTTAAGCAATCATAGTAGATTCACATAGAGAAAAAAACAATCTTCTGTAGTCAGCCAACATGAATTTAGACAAAAATTCTTTATGTCTTAGTTTAGAATGAGCATGAGGAAAAGTATCAAAATACCATTAAATAGATAACGTCATTATAATGTGAGCATCTGTTTAAAAGCATCATGTTGACGTAAGTCTGTCTTCATTGTTTAAATATAACAAATCTATTTTAATGTTGTTATTGAACCCAGAAAAATTTATATTTTTTATTCATTACATCCCATGTATAGTTTATTTATTTCCTTATTTTCTTTCTTCACTGTGTTATTTTCCTGTTGGGCTTTTAGCCCTCTGATTTTCTAAATAGGGGTGTAGCTAATTATATATAAGATGAGAGAGAGAGAGAGAGAGAGAGAGAGAGAGAGAGAGAGAGAGGAGAGAGAGAGAGAGAGGAGAGAGAGTGAGAGAGAGAGGGGGGGGAATCAAGTCCATTAATCATTCACATGTTAGGGTCTTTAATAATAATAATAATAATAATAATAATAATAATGACATGTTTTCAACAACGGAACTTTAATCGCGATTCAATTTGATTATTAATTCTACCTCTAGAGTTCACTTTATTTATTTTTAAGTTCTTAACATTATATTACTTAATGAAGTAAAAACCTTTCTTTCTTAAATCATTTTGAATATAGCATTATAAACAAGAGTAATACAATAATCAATTATCATGAACCAAGTATCATGATGATGGCAAAACAATATTATCTATTTTATAAGCAAAATGGTAATCTGATACTAAACACAACACTGCTGATATGTTTATTATAGCAATAAATAAGATAACGTATAAGGTAATATAAAACATGTTTGGTTTCCTCTTTCAATTTCAAGGATTAATGCTAAAATAAAATCTGGTAAACGCGAACACAATCATTCTCTTCATGCTAGTCCTGGACAGAAAAATATATGGAAATATTATGTAATCTGTTGATTTTATGCAGTGAGATCGTTGGCGTTTTAAGAGTAATATGACTTGTATGAAATGTATCGTGTGATCATTGGACTCGCTTAAAGGCCGATGTGGTAACGTTCCTGACTGGTGAACGGTAGACTAGGGTTCAAGTCTTTCTCAAACTCGTTAGTTTCTTTTGTCGCTGCAACCTCGCCATCCATTTGAGCTAATAATGGTGGGTATTGGAAAGCATATAAGTGTATGTGCTGAGTCATCAGCAGCTATTGCCTGGCCCTCCTTGGTCTTAACTTGGGTGGAGGGGACTTGGGCGCTGATTATGTGTAAATGGTCAGTCTCTTGGGCATTATCCTGCTCGATATGGCAATGCCACTGTTCCTTGCCCCTGCCATTCATGAGCGGCCTTTGAACTTTTAAAAGGGACGTGTCTTTGAGGGTGACTAGATTTTTTGACGCAGGAATTTTCGCCGTAAAACTTTTCGTCACGGACTTATTGACGTCGGGAATTTTGCCTCAAGGTTTTTTCCTGCAATGAATTTATGCCCTCTGAAATTATTAAGTATATTAAAAGTATGAGAATAAAAGGGTATTATGAAATATAGATTTTATATATTTTCTTTTTATACGATATGAGTCTTCTTTGAGGGAGCAACAATGCATTCCTTGCTCATACGAGGATCAGTACCGCTCAGGCTGTCTACCGATTGATAGATTACCCGTCTGAGAGTATCATCTGTGAGTAAAGGGTAAAATATCCTTTTATAAAAAAAAGTTTAAACCTCCCTTCATAATAAAGTGTAAACACTCTTTTTATGATAAAGTGTAAAATCTCCTTTTATAATAGTGTAAAATATACTTTTACAATAAAGTGTAAAATCTCCTTTTATAGAAAGTGTAAAAACTTCTTTTATAATAAAGTATAAAACCTCCTCTTATAATAAAGTGTAAGACTGTAATGTTCTAAGTCTCATTTAATCATAGGCATGGATCCTGCTTTTATCAGCAGGCGCGCGCACACACACTAACTAGAACAATTGAAAACTAAGACGTAACATAAACATCTCTAGAATTTATTGCATTCCTTATGATGGTATTAAATTGCTTAGAACAAGATAAATTACGCGTAATTACACATCGCTCATCTCAGGAATTCTTCCTTGTACTTGATCATCTGTATTTAATCATTCATTGTAATTAAACTGTATTGAAATCGCCTTTCTGGAGATCTAAAGGTTACTTCCTTTGATTGTGTTTAATATAAAGGTTGGTACTGATGGAGGATTATCTCAACATAAAACTGATTAGTCAACATTAAAAGAAATTCA
>NC_090727.1:42290467-42325467 GCF_036898095.1 Palaemon carinicauda
TTTTTATAGTGTCCCACGTATCGTTTGATATCCAAGGCTTTCTCCTTGTAACTGCATGTCCCAAAACTTCACTACTAACTGACTGATATATGTTCTTAATATCAGGCCATTCTTAATTAATGGTCTGCTCTTCGTCTCTTAAAGTCTCCGAGAATACAAATCGATTCCTACATTCAATTGCAAATGTTTCTCTGTGCTTTTCCTCTAAAATCTTAGTTGTATCAAACCTAGGTATTCCATCTACTTTTCTGTTGGGTGCTTTCAGTTTTAATTTCATTGTGGTTATGAAATGTTGGTGATCACTACCAATATTTGCACCTCTATAGCTTCTTACATATCTCAGAATCCTCCTTCTCTCTTTATTAATGGTAATGTGAAATATTTGATTTTTGTAATTGTCATATGGAGAAATCCATGCATATTTGTGGATTTCCTCGTACTGGAAAAGAGAACCTCCAATGACATGATTGTTTGCTGAACAGATACTTATGAAATGAGCTCCATTTTCATTTGCAACTTTGCCAAGACCATCGACACCCATCGCATTCTCTATCCCTTCATTATTTCTTCCAACTTTAGCATTGAAGTCGCCAATCACAATTTTCATACCTCACTCAGGGATCATATCTATTACCCTTTGCAGTTCTTCATAGTATCCATCTTTCCTTTCTTCAGGGGAATCATTTGTTGGGGCATAGCAATCTATAATACTCATATTGCAGTGTTTTGATTTGAACTTTGCTAATAACAATCTACTATTTACAGCTCTACACTCGGTTAATGCTTTTTCTGTGCTTGGTGTCATCATCCCTCCTACCCCTTTTCTTCCAACTCCATCTGGTCTTCCTGAGTAGATATACAGTTTATATTGCCTTGGTCTAAAGTTTCCTTACGAATCCCTTTACAACGTGTTTCACTTAGGGCCATGATATCCAAACTATATTTCATAAATTCACTCCACTTGCTGTAACTTCCCAACCTGATTAAATCCATTTACCTATTTTCAATTTTTCTTTAGTATTTATAAACCGGGAGATTCTTAGCACCCCGCTACGCCCGGAACTGGGGACCATTCTGTCATCTTCTCTTTCCATGACTGACTAAATCCATACTGATATCAAATTGGCCACAAGAGCTTTTAGAACTTCCCCTATCCCAAACCTCCTTGTAGACGCTGGAAAATTAGCTTTAGATCTTTACCGAAGGTCTTCTATTATTTGTTATTAGTGTAGGTTGCAAAAACTTCCTGATTCTGTAGCTTCCCAGACTGCAAACCTTGTAAGGCATTCGACATATGTTGAGTTGCACCCAAAATTTCCAAAACTTGTGAGTTTCGGATTAAACAATTAATAAACAGTCTTGATATAGCTGGAAATAAAAGGCTTTTTTAAAGGATATCACCAACCCCTCCATGGAAATTACCAGAGATATTTTTTCTGTAAATATTTTATTGGTGTAAAAAAGAACATGACTGACTTAAGAGTCCCGTGTCTTTTTATGGAACATGTTGAAGAACATAGGGAGTTAACTTTTATCTTTACTGATGGCTCCAAAACTGATGCTGGCGTTGGATTTGCAGTATATATCAGTGCTTTTAATTGTGGAGGTCTATTTCCCCTAGTTTTAAAGTCACTCATGAATGGCAGAAGCAAGGAACAATGACATTGTCATATCAGCGCCCAAGCTCCTTCTCCGCCCAAGCTCGGACCAAGGAGGGCCAGGCAATGGCTGCTGATAACTCAGCAGATAGATCTATGGGCTCCCTAAAACCCCGCATCCTTAGGTCACAAAGATGGTGGGTTTGCTTCGACCAAAGAAACTAACAAGTCTGAGTGGAACTCGAACCCCAGTCTGGGGTTCACCAGTCATAGACGTTACTACTGTTGAACTATATGGCATAATAACCGCTGCTGAAAAAATAGCTTTAAAAGGAGAGGGCATTTTTACAATAATTGTATAGCTTATAGGACACCTATAAGCTATACAAGTTTTTAATTCTAGTGACGCTTTAGTTTTAAAGATTTTAGAGTGGCTCTTTATTATTGGGCTGAGAGGTATAACAGTTCAATTGTTATGGGTTCCGACACACGCAGGTGTGTCTGGAAATGATGAGGCAGATTGATTGGCAAATAATGATGCAGCTGAGTTGCTACCAAGAAGGTATCCAATCCTCTGTAATGATTTTATACCAAGTATTAAGAAGTTATTTCATAATAACTGGTAACAGCATTAGGATAGCTTAGATGGAAATGAGATGAGAGAAATAGCAAATTTTATTTCTCCTTAGAGTTATAACATAATGCCCCGACAGTGGGAGACTACTTTTTGTAGTCTCCGCATTGGCCACATTCGGTTGATACACGAGTTTTTAATGACTGGCCAACATCAGCCATATTGCGACGACTGTTTGGTAACCCTGACAGTGAGGCATTTGTTGACAGAATATACACTTTTAGCACCTTAAGAAATAGATAGGTTTCAGACTCTAGTTGAGGATGGCATTTTCATCCTTGCCAAGATTCTTGGACAGGATGTGTTGCACTATGCCAGAGGTATTTTTAGATTTATTTCAGAAGCAGATATTCTGAAAGCTACTTAAAGTTATATAGACATCTTTGCTTTTATGGCTTTAAATTGAACACCCTTTTATTCTTTATTTATAACAAACGATATCGGGGTCATTGACCTTCGGTGTCAGGATGCCAGAAAGCTCTAAATCAATCAATCAATTCATATTACTTGAATAGAATACCAAACTGTGTCTAACAATCTTAGATACTAACAATTCTGTTATATACGTTGTATATTAAAAAAGGAGCTTTCTTACTTTTCACAAAGTTCCTCATCAGCTGAAGAAGCACTTTGTAAAACCTTTTTTTTTTTAATATAAAACGTATATAACTGGATTTTTAGTACCCAAAATGTATATTACATCAACATATGTCGTTCGTGATTAATCAATTGATTATCTAATACTTAAACTGCAACAGTATAAGACTCAAGAGTCCACTAAGAAGTTTGCAGGACTTTGAAACATCTGTTGCAAATTGCATGCAACTGCAGGGCTGGAGTTGTCTCCACTTTTCTTCACGGAACAATATTTCATTTTTCTTTAAAGCTGTGTATAATTATATATTCGCTTATCTATCTATTTTACATGTAATTTTATTTGGCATCCGATCTCTCTCTTTCTCTCTCTCTCTCTCTCTCTCTCTCTCTCTCTCTCTCTCTCTCTCTCTCTCTCTCTCTCTGTTCCCATTTCCAAGTCTTGTAATTAGCTTTTGTTTTTCTGTCTCATCTTAGCATCATGAATTTTACTATGTGCTATATCCATTTATAATTGTAACCACCTATAACGAAAAAAAGGTAAAAACTTTCATATACCACAATCCCCATATAAAATTGCAAATTATTTCACAATGCGTTCCGTATACGGCTATAAGTACAAAATTGGCCAGATATATGAATTTTGATGAAAATTCTCTTAATATAACAAATAAATCTTATGATTTCATAAAGTTATAATAAAGGTTTAAATGAGACATAAAAACTATTTTTTTTTTATCGAGGTTTTCTCCCTGAGAAAACCCATGTAGTCAAGTGACCTTTGCTAAAATCTGCCCCAGTTTATTAATTATTAGAGTTACTATTCATAGAAATTAACAAAGAATTAATATATTTTAACAAACTTATCGAAGCAGTAAAGCATAAATAGACATTATGAATAAATAAACTGCTCAAACTGCCTAACTTTAGATCACCCATTACTGATTCAATATGGCGATGAGAATAAAAGACTTTTCTGATAAACTTCATACTAAAATTCAGTTTTAAGATGAAAATCTTAGAAATTAACCTTTTTAGATACCAATATCATACCAATAAAATTAACTTATTGTAAATGCATATACAATTGAATAAGCAGAGAAGACTATTAGCTTGTTCAATAAGTTCCTTTAAGGAATCGCTTGACGATGTCGTCCCAGGTAACCACGTGGCTTACAATAAGGTATATTTTCCTTTACCTTAGTTTTTACCACAATCATTGCATACTAGCGACATCTATTGTCGGTATGTCGTAAAAGTGGAGAGAGGGACATTATTTCGAAAAACTATTGTCCTTCTTTATGATGATGTGCAAAAAATAAATCAAATTTACTTAAAATATCAAATGAACATTATAGTTGTGCCTAACAAAAACTGTTTTTTAAGTCATATTTACTCAAAATATTTTAATATCTTTAGAACATTCTTCGTTCAATTTTAGCAATACTACTTGAGGGCGGAGTCTATGGCGAGAAGGAACCAGTACTAAAAACAATAACATTGAAAAAATTAGTAATATTAAACATGTGATTCCATATTGCGTCTCGGTTTTAGAAATTTATCTTCTACAGTATATACCTTTTGCATTCATTCTCAAAAATAGCTTTGTCAATGAATAGTTAATTTACTATAATTATTCTTTTTCAATCACAATGAGGTTGGCTATTCTGGCAAGAAACTGCTGCCAATTTTGAAGAAAAAAGATATCGCTATTTACAGAGACTTTGTTTTAGAAATCAGGAATCGTAAATTTGCGGTCCATATAGACTTTGAGACTATTTCCTCTTTTATGGGAGACTTGTTGGTGCACTAATTTACAAATAAAATAGATAAATATACTTACGAACAAAAGATAACTTCAGAATGTAAACATGAAAATAAATACCTTATACTATAAGACCGATATGTCTCTGAGGACATCTCATTATCATCAGCTTCTACTTCCACGCCTATTGACACAAAGGGCCTCGCTTTTATTTCGCCAGTCGTCTCTATCTTGAGCTTTTAATTCAATACTTCTCCACTCATCATCTCCCACTTGGGGAGTGCAAAGAACTTGCTCAACCCCTCTCATCTACCCTTCACCATGATCTCGTCTACATATGGCACTCGAGTAATCTCTCTGATAGTTTCATTTCTAATCTTGTCCTGCCATTCAACTCCCAATATACTTCTAAGAGTTTGCTCTCAAATCTACTAAATCTGTTGGAGATTATTTCATTGTCATACCACGACTCGTGTCCATACAGTAAGACAGATCTCGCTAAACTGACATATGGCCTGATTTTTATATGTAATTTCAGGTGATTTGATTTCCAAATTTTACTTAACCTAGCAATTGTCCGATTTTCTTTTTTCATTCTTTCACTAAACTGCAATTCCAATAACCCTGTATTGGAGATCATAGTTCCTGAATATTTAAATGATTCTACCTCATTAATCCTTTCTCCTTCCGATGATATTTCATCTTCCATTGCATATTCCGTTCTCATGATCTCTGTCTTTCTTCTATTTATCTTGAGCCCAACCTCGAGTGATATTTCATGCATTCTAGTAAGTAAGCATTGCAAATCTGTTGGTGTTTTGCTTATAATGACAGCATCATCATCATACTCTAGTTCAGCTAACTTCCTATTACAAATCCAGTTCAAGCCTTCTCCGCCATCTCCAACTGTTCTATGCATTACAAAATCCATGAGCACCATAAACAACATAGGTGACAACACATTCCCGTGTAGTACTCCGCTGTTCACTGGGAATTCAATTGATATGACTCCATTAACATTAACTTTGCACCTGTTATGCTCATGAACGGACTTTAATAAATTTACATATTTAAGAGGAATTCTATATTAACGCAGGACACTTCACAAAACTGGCCGGTGCACACTATCAAAGGTTTTTCATAGTCCACAAATGCCATCAAAAGTGGATTTCTATGTTCTATACATTACTGTACAACATTTCTCAAAAGGAAAATTTGGTCAGTACAACTTCTACCTTTTCTAAACCTTGCTTGTTCATCTCTCAGCTTTTCATCAATCTTTCCCTACAGTCTCTTTCGAATGAGCATACTATATATTTTCAGGACAACTGGCGTAAGTGTGATGCTTTTGTAATTATTGCAATCAGTCAGGTCTCGATTTTTTGCGATTTTTACCAACACTCCTAACTCCTATTCATCAGGTTCTCTGCAGTTATTCCATTGTAATCAGGGGATTTCCATCTCCTAAGCTTTTTAATGATAGCGTCAACTTCAAACAAACTGAATTCATTCATGGGAACATCAAGGTCTTCATCAGCTTCAGGTATATCAGTCGAATTATTCCCTATGTATCTCGTATTCATGACCCCACTAAAGTGTTCCATTCAACGTTGCCTTTTTTCATTCCTTGCTGTTATAACAGATATATCTCGCTTTTTGATTGGTATATGCTTCTTCTTTGCCCCGGTAGAGATTTCATTAATAATTCTATGAGAGATTCTTATACCATAGCCACTTCCTGAATTCGTAGCTCTGTCAGCCTCATCTGCTTTACTGTCTAAATATTCTCTCCAGTCATTCCTGGCTTTTCTTTTAACCTCACTATCAATACTGGAATACTTAGCATGCTCTACCTTGTAATTTTCATTACTTCCTTGAAAACTCTCAACAATTAATTTCTATCTTTGTCTCCTTTTTACATTATCCCACGTAACGTTTGATATCCATAGCTTTCTCTTGTAACTGTATGTCCTAAAACTTCACTACCAACTGATTGAGATATGTTCTTAATATCACGCCATTTTCATTAATTGTCTGCTCTTCGTCTCTCAAAGTCTCTAAGACTGCAAACAGGTTACCACATTCAATTGCAAATGTTTCTCTGTGCTCATCTTCCAGAAGCTTGGTTGTAACAAACCTGGGTATTTTATCTACATTTCTGTCGGGAGCTTTCAGTTTTAATTTCAGTGTGGTAATGAAAAGTTGGTGATCACTACCAATATTTGCACCTCTATAGCTTCTTACATTTCTCAGAGTCCTCCTTCTCTCTTCATTAATGGTAATGTGAACTATTTAATTTTTGCAATTGTCATATGAAGAAATCCATGCATATTTGTAGATTTCCTCGTGATGGAAACGAGTATCTCTAATGACAAGATTGTTTGCTGAACAGAAACTTATGAAATGTGCTCCATTTTCATTTGCAACTTTGCCAAGACCCTCGACATCCATCACATTCTCTATTCCTTGATTATTTCTTCCAACTTTAGCATTGAAGTCGCCAATCACAATTTTCATATCTCTCAGGGATCTCATCTATTACCCTTTGCAGTTCTTCATAGTATTCATCTTTCCTTTCTTCAGGGGAATCATTTATGGGGGCATAGCAAACTGTAATATTCATATTGCACTGCTTTGAATTGAACTTTGCTAGTAACAATCTACTATTTACAGCTCTCCACTCGGTTAATGCATTTTCTGTTCTTGGTGTCATCATCCCTCCTACCCCTTCTCTTCCAACTCCATCTGGTCTTCCTGAGTTGATATAAAGTCTAAAGTTACCTAACCAATCCCCTTACAACGTGTTTCACTTAGGGCCAAGATATCTAAACTATATTTCATAAATTCACTCTCCACTTGCTGTAACTTCCCAATCTGATCCATGTTTCTAACATTCCAATTAGCTATTTTCAATTTTACTTTAGTATTTGTAAACCGGGAAATTCTTAGCCGGCCCCCCCCCCCCCCCCGCTATGACCGGGAATGGAGGCCATTCTATCATCTTCTCTTTTCATGACTGACTAAATCCATACTGGTATCAAATTGGCCACAGGGGTTTTTAGAACTTCCCCTATCCCAAACCTCCTTGTAGACGCTCGAAAATTAGCTTTAGATCTTTACTGAAGGTCCTGTATTGTTTTTGTTATTGGTGTAGGTTGCAAAGACTTCCAGATTCTTTAGCTTCCCAGAATGCAAACCTTGTAAGGCTTCCGACATATTTTGAGTTGCACCCAAAATCTCCTCAACTTGTTATAGTTGGGAATAAAATGCTATCATAAAGAATATCACCAACCCCTCCATGGAAATTACTAGAGATATTTTTCTGTAAATATCTTATTGGTGTAAAAAAATAACATGACTGACTTAAAAGTCCGGTGTCTTTTTATGGAACATGTTGAAAAACATAGGGAGTCCAATTTTATCTTTACTAATAGCTCCAAATCTGATGTTGACGATGGATTTGGAGTATATAGCAGTGCTTTTAATTGTAGAGATGCACTTTCCCTAGTATCTTCTATAATTACTGCTGAACTATATGGTATAATAACCACTGCTGAAAAATAGCGTTAAAAGAGGATGGAAATTTTACAATTCTTAGTGATGCAAGACGTGTCCTACAAGCTATACAAGTTTTTAATTCAAGTGATCCTTTAGTTTTAAAGATTTTAGATTGGGTCTTTATTATTGGGCTGAGAGGTATAACAGTTCAATTTGGCTGGGTTCCGGCACATGTAGATGTATCTGGAAATGATGAGGCAGATTGACTGGCAAAGAATGCTGCAGCTGAGTTGCTACCAAGAAGGTATCCATCCTCGATAAGGATTTTATACCAAGTATTAAGAATTTATTTTATAATAATTGGCAACAGCACTGGGATAGTTTAGATGGAAATAATATGAGAGAAATAAAGAATTTATCTCTCCTTGGAGGTATAATATGATGCCCTGACAGTGGGAGACTACTCTTTGTCGTCTCTGCATTGACCACACTCGGTTGGAAGTTTCTAATGACTGACCAACACCAGCCAAATTGCGACGACTGTTTGGTATCACTGACAGTATGGCATTTGTTGACCGATTACCCACATTTAGCACCTTAAGAAATAGATATGATTCAGGTTCGAGTTGAGGATGGCAGGTTCATCCTTGCCAAGATTCTTGGGCTAGATGTGTTGTACATTGCTAGTGGTATTTTTTTATTTATTTCAGAAGCAGATCTTCTGAAAGTTGTTTAAATTTGTATTGACATCCTTTATGATTTTAAATTGAATACCCTTTTATTTATTATTTATAACAAACGATACTGGCGCCTATGACCTTCGATGTCAGGATGCCAGAAAACGCCAAATCAATCAGTTAATCAATTAATTCGTATTATATTAAGATATGTCATTTATAATTAATCATTTCATTATCTAATACTTAAACTGCAACGGTATAAGACTCAAGTATCAACTAGGAAGTTTGTAGGACTTTGAAACATCTGATGCAATTTGAATGCAACTGCAGGGCTGGAGTTGTCTCCACTTTTCTTTACGGAACATTTCATTTTTCATTAAAGCTGTGTACAATTATATATTCGCTTGTCTATCTATCTTACATGTCATTCTTTCGGTATCCGATCTCTCTCTCTCTCTCTCTCTCTCTCTCTCTCTCTCTCTCTCTCTCTCTCTACGGAGTGTTCCCAATAACATGACTTGTAATTAGTTATTTTCCTCTCTTTCATCCCTGCATGATGAATTTTCTGTGTTATAACCATTTATAATTGTATTCAGCAATCATCTATAATGTGAAAGGTAAAAAAAAAAATATATATATCACAATGCTTATAAAAAAATTACAAATTATTTCACAATGCGTTCCATATACGGCTATAAGTGCAAAATAGTCCAGATATATGAATGTTGATGAAAATTCACTTTATACAACAAAGAAATCTTAGGATTTCAGAAAGTTACAGCAAGAGTTTGAATAAGATATTTGGGGGGAAGAAGAGTGTCGTGTTTGTATTCAGACGACGTTTGGACCGCTCTCTGTTTTGAGTAGTTTTTCCAGTGTTCTATAGGAAGGCTATGCCTCAAAATGTAGTGAGTAACCCATGAATAGTGGTTGAATATAGTGACTGTGTTTATTGGTGTTATTTCGGTGTATTGAACTATTTATAGCCCTATTATAAGTGAACACGGTCGAAAGTAACTGGCTTTCCCGAATCCCGGTCGGGGTTGGGCGACACTACCGCCATCTATTGGGGGAAAATAAACGCCAGGAAAATGGGGACGTTTTCAGCACCGCTGAGGAGGATGGACTCCTTTGGATTACAGTTTACAGTTTATCCAACTATGGAAATAGTGAGTGATGCTCTTTTTAAGAGCATGGGACTCGCCCTGGATGAAGTGATAGGTGTGCAGTCAGTGAGTAGAAATAGAGTAATAGTAAAAGTGGTACCTAGCGTATTTAAGAAACTGATGGAGAGATATGAAGACAAGGAATTCAGTTTAGACAAGAGTGGAATTGTTCAAGTTAAGAATCTAAGTTCATCCATAACATACGTATCAATAAGGAAAGCACCATTCGAAATGCCAGATGATGTTTTAACTCTAGTTCTGTCGAGATATGGAAAAGTTGAGAATGTAAGAAAAAACAGGTTTTCATATGGCCCCTTTAAAGGATTATTAACAGGTGTTCGGACGGCTGCAATGCGGTTAAAGGAAAATATCCCTTCTTCTATAACAACCCATGGTTATGCTATGTCTTTTATTTATAATGGACAACTACGTACATGCTATAGATGCGGAGCAGAAGGACACATGATAAAGGATTGTGAGTATGAAATGAGTAGACCCATGTTAAGTGAAGAAGAATTCCCAGAAATCAACCAAAATAGGAGAAAGACCGGAAAGGACTTATCAGGAAGAGAAGGAAAAAAGATCCAGGAACATGAAGATATTGTAGAAGTAGAAATTGGAGATGAAGGGGAACAAGTCGAAAATCCCCAATCCGCTCTTCCAGTTGTAGAAGAAAGGAAGGGAATACCAAACGAGAAGAACGAAAAGCCTGTTAATGACGACTGCGACGATGACGCAGAAGAGTATTATCAGTGTGAAGGAACTATTAAATCACAGGAGATTGGAACTTGTGAAATGAAAACGACATTAGTGGAAGCAATGGTTCACCATGCAATAGATGAAGACGTTACAGAAAATGCAATAAATCCAGGAAATGATGTAGATAATATAAATGAGCGAGTCAATGAGGAGGAATATGCAAATGTTAATAAGCGTCAAAATACTACCGAGGAATGTGGGATTGTAAGCGAGGAAAGAGAAATTGCTGATTTGGAATTAGATGAAACTCCGGTTCTACCCAATGTTGATAAGGAAAGTGGGACTTGGCATACTAAACAGGGTGTTAGCAATGAATTACGAATAACTCTTAAAAAGGATAAGGCAATGGACACGAAAAATGTTGATGTTTCGGATGAAAGTGATTCCTCGGACAACATGTATAGAAATCGTTCTAAGAAACCAAAGCATTGTTAAACTTTTTGTTTCTATGTTCACCTTTTCCCCTTCAACACCTTGACATTCAATACATACATGTTAAATGTTGCCACAATAAATGTAAATGGATTGAATAATGTAAATAAGCAGATGAAGTTAATTAATTTCATGTTTTTGTATAAACTTGATATAATTTTTATTCAAGAGCACAATATTAAATATAGAAGTAAATTTGAATACCTAGAAAAGTATTGTCAGATTCTCATAAATTATTCTCAAAATCTTAAAGGAGGTTTAGCTATACTTGTTAATAATACATCCAATGTGGAAATTTTAAATTCAGAAATTGATGTAAATGGTTTTGTTTTAAGTGCGGTATGTAGAGTTTCAAATGATCGAATTCAACTTTTGAATGTATATGCACCCTTAGGCAGTGATAAAAAACGAGAAAGAGAAAAATTGTTTGGCAATGATATTTTATATTTCTTAAGAAACAATATTAGTAATATAATAATGGGCGGAGATTGGAATAGCATTACAAGCATGAGAGATTGCTCAAATCCTGATAATGATCTTCCGTCAAAATCGCTTCTGGACCTAAAAAATAGTTTAAAATTGAAGGATGCTTGGTTTATCATAAATCACCAACCTGAATATACTTTTCTGAGAGAGAATTATGGTTCTAGACTGGATAGGTTTTATGTCAAAGACTTCCAAAATAATATCTCTAACATTCATACAGTTCCTTTGAGCTGGTCAGATCACTGTGCTGTAAAATTATCTTTAAGATTAGAAAATATTGTAAAAATAGGGAAGGGATACTGGAAATTGAACTGTAGTATACTTGAAAATGATATCACCACAGATAATTTTACTATATGCTGGGAATTTATTCGAAGAAAGAAATGTAATTTTGACAATATAATTTTGTGGTGGGAATTTGCAAAAAATGAACTTAAGAATTTCTTCATGAAATGCTCAAAACAAGTAAATAAGCAAAAATTCGGTCTGTTAAATCTGCTAAATTATTACTTTATGCAAGAAATGGGGAAATCTAGTGTAGAGCCTGGTAATCTTGATATTGCTAATCAGTTAAAATCAAGAATAAATGATATTCAAAATGAAATATGTGAAGGTATAAAGGTAAGGGCTAAAGTTGAAAACCATTTGAAAGGGGAGCAGGTATCGGCATATTTACTTGGAAGAGAGAAAGGGGCAAGAGGTTTTTTAAGTAAGATAAAGAGAGATGATGGGAGTGAAATAACAAGCCCAAAAGCCATCATGGATTATGTGAGAGAACATTATGAGAATTTATTCAGGAAAGAAGAATGTGATATGGATAGGCAAAATGAATTCTTGAATATTATAGAGAAAGTTATAGGAGATGAACATAATACAATATTAACAAAAACAGTAAGTGAAACAGAAGTGTTAGACGCCATTCGGGGCATGAAAAATGGCAAAAGCCCGGGGATAGATGGATTGCCGGTTGAGTTTTATAAGAAATGTTGGAATATTGTTAAAGGGGATTTTATTGAAATGATAAAGTTTGTGTTCCGGAACAAGAATGTTTCAAAGATGAACAATGGGGTTATATCCATCATACCTAAAGAAGGGAATTTAGATATGATTAATAACTGGAGACCCTTGACAATGTTAAATGTTGATTTTAAGATAATAACAAGAATTATATCAAGACGGATTAAAAAGGTCTTACATTTAATAATAACACAGGAACAATTTTGTTGTGTTGAAAATAGATCAATCAACAATTTGAACTTTTTTATTAGAGATTTAATATTTTATTTAAATGAAAGTAACACAAATGCAGCCTTGATGAACTTGGATTGGTCAAAGGCATTTGATCGTGTTGATCATAATTTTCTATTTAGAATACTGCAAAGCTTTGGGTTTGATAATGATGTTGTTAATTGGATTAAAATGTTATATTCAGGTGCTGAAAGTGTATTATGTATAAATGGTCATATCTCTGACCCTTTTCCTGTCAATAAATCTGTAAGGCAAGGTTGTCCGTTATCTATGATGTTGTTTATCATTTATCAGGAAGTATTTTACAGAATGATTAAGAAGAGGTTGTTTAATTATGGTTTACAATTGCCAAATGATTTGCATGTATTATTGCTAGGTTATGCAGACGACTCTATTATAATTATTACTTGTGATATGGCACTAAAGGAATGTTTCAATGTTATCAGAGAGTATGAGAACGCTTCAGGTGCAGTTCTCAATAGAGGTAAAACTTCCATTTTTGGTCTTTGTAACTGGAAAGAGAGGGTAGCATGGATAGATTATGGTTTAAAAGTATTGAAAAGTTGTTGTAAAATTTTAGGCATATATCATAGCAACGATTATCAACAGAGTCTAGATTTGAACTGGAATGTATTAGAAAGTAACATAAATAAAATCATTGGGATCTATCATAGCCGAAAATTAACAATGTTTCAAAGAGCAATAATTGTTAATTGTAAAATTCTTGCAAAATTGTGGTATACGGTACATGTATACCCAGCTCCAGTAGATTATGTAAAACGAATTCAGAAAAGTATTTTCAAATATTTGTGGAGCAGCAACTGCGAACCTGTTGGAAGGAAAACTGTGTTTTTGTCAAAATTAAGAGGTGGCTGTGGAATTATTGACATCCAGTGTAAAGCAAGGTCAATCATGTTTAGTACATTTCTAAAATGTTTAAAAGATCGTTGTTTTGGTTACCAAATAATTATTTATTATTGTAAAGTCAGAGCAACCTACCTTATAGAAAATTAATGCCAATATCAGGATTGCACTATTTTTACACCAAGTTTTTATGAAAGTATGATAAATATATTACGAAGTGTTATTAAGATGACCTCTTATCCCCAGATAAGAACGAAAGTGGTATATGAACATTTAATGAAAAACAGTGAATATGTTCCAAATATTGAAAAGTTGTATCCACTATTCAACTGGAAACTAATTTGGGAACATGTAAATAATAAGTATATAGAAAATAAAAGTAGAGAAATTTTGTTTAAGTATGTTCATGAAATTTTAAGTACAAATGATAGGCTAGTTATGATGAAAATAAAAGATGTTAAGGAATGCGGTTGTGGATACATAGAAACTAACATGCATTTGGTATATTTCTGTCCTTTGGTTAAGAATTTGTTGTCTTGGGTATTCGAATTGCTTAGAAAATGTTGTAAATTGAAAACTAATAACAGGTTAAGGATTATAAAACTAGATTTTGAAGCTAATTCAAACAGAGATGAAAATACAGCAATGGTAATAATAGCAGATTTTATTTCAAGTATCTGGATGGCAAGACAATTGGGAATAAGTGCTGAACAGCAAATTATTAAGTGTATAAAGAATAGACTGTTAAATACATTTAATGTAAATATTATTGGATATAAGAATCGTGTTAAAAATATTTTCACAAATCAGTATGTTTCTAACTTGAAAACATATTTAGAAAAATAATAAAATAAAAATGTAATCTTATCATATAATAGATGTTATAATGTATATACAAAAATGTAAAATATAATTTGTTAAGGAATATTTCTTTATAAAAGGAAAAAATGTATGTTAAGAAAATGTAATTGTATTTTCATAATAAAAGATAAAAAAAATTTGGTGTAATAGGCGATAGTGAAGGAAAATGAACAAACGTATGGAATTGAATCTTGTTAGGCTTACGTCTTAATATAAAAGTAAAAAATAAAAATTTGTTATAAGATAAAAAAAAAAATAAAGAATAAGATATAAAAACTATTTTTTTTATCTACGTTTTCTCTCGGAGAAGTCCCATGTAATCGCGTGTCATCTAGTTACATCTGCCCCAGTTTATTAATTAATAAAGGTAATATTCATAGAAATTTAAAAAGAATTTATATATCTAAGAAACCCGCGAAGCAGTAAAGAGTAAGTAGACATTTTGACGAAGTAAACTGCTCGAACTGTCGGAGTTTAGATCACCCACTACTGATTCAATATCAAGGCAGGAATAAAAGACATATATTGTAACATAATGATAAAAATTAGTCTTTGAAGATGAAATTCTAGGAAATTAACCTTTTTGAATATCAGGCTATACTAATAGTATTAACTTATTGTAAATGCATATCTAATTAAACAAGCAGAGGAGACAGTTAGCTTGTACAATAAGTTTCAATGGACTCTCCCTGACAATATCGCCCAAGGCAACCACGTGGCTTGCAATAAGGTATATTTTCCTTTACCTTACTCTTTACCACTATCGTGGCATACTAGCGACATCTATTGTCGGTATGTGGGACAACTGGGTAGAGGGACATTATTTCGAAAAACTATTGTCCATGTTGTTGTTAATGTGCAAAAAAAATAATATTTACCAGAAACATCAAATGAACATTATAGTTGTTCAACTTAAACTAATACAAGCCACTATTTAAACAATACATCAGTCAAAATTTTTAAATATATTCCAAGAAATTCTTCATTCAATTTTGGCTATACCACTTAGGGGCGGAGTCTATGGTGGGAAGGAGCCAGGCTTAGAAACACTGACTATGAAAAATATTAGTAAGATTAAACATATACGATTCTATATTGCGTCTCATTACAGAAATTCAAAGTTCTATGCATATTTTGTATGTATTCTTAAAGACAACTTGTTCAATGAATCGAGAATTTCATATATTTTTTCCTTTTCGATGACATTAGGGTTTGTTATTCTGGGAAGACTCTGCCGCCAATTTTGTAAGACGTTACATCTAATTATTTTTTTTTTTTACTTTTATTAAGAAAATATACAGTTTACAAGTTCATTTTTACAAATACATATTTATATAAACATATAATTTTTATTTTGATATTGGTTTTTCTGATGTTTATAATTCATCATTAGCATATACAGTACTAACATTAGTCATATTAATATTTACATAACATAAAGACAAGCTGATAATGCAATAAATCAAGATTACTATATTTTATATACTTTAAACTTCAATTATCATTAAGGAATTTCTCACACTAATTTACTAATTTTTATCCAAATTAACATATTCTTTTGTAAAATGTAAAAGACATTTATCCTCTAGTGACTTGAACAATATAAATCTTGTCTTGAATATTCTACTTTTAATAAAGGAGATCATACTTAACTCATCTGCTGAGGGCATTACCTTATGAAGGTACCAGATCCCAATTATAAATTCACTTATTAATAACATTGCTGTGTTTCTGTCTCTTTTAGAATAGGCCTGAAAATCCAGTTTTAAAACCTTTAGAAAGCTTTGTGTGTGTATTTTACAAACCTTGTTCAAAAATGTTTTAATCCAATTCACAACTGTTCCTCTAAATCTACAAAAATAAACTAAGTGCATAATTGTTTCAGGCTCTCCACAATTGCCACACAAACAACTGTCCGTAATTTTCATCATAAATAACCTATCCTTTGTAGCTAAGACTTCGTGGCTGTATTTAAACAAAATTTCTCTATTTACTGGATCAATCCACTTGTTATTCAAATTTTCCCATATTATATTCCAGTTAAACAACGGATAACTTTCATCAATACTTGGCAGAACTGATTCACCTCTCAGCATGTGAGAGTAAATGTGTTTCAATTTCAGCAAAGGATAGGTCTTTACCTTTATTACAGAGTGAAATATCGTCATTATTTTGTCATAATATGGAGTGCTAAAAATGGTAGATTCACTAAATCTGTTAAAATCAACAAGATAAGAAAGCCTCAGCTTACAATAATATGCAGCTATTTCACATCCCATTAATCTATTGACAATACTTTTGTAAAAGCTGTTGAAAAGCATACAATTGGCTTTCACAGTTAGATTTACAATACCACATCCACCTTGACTCTTTAGAAGATACATAGTTTTCCTTTTAATAGGTTGATAATTCCCATTCCAGAGATATTTAAAGGTACACTTTTCTATGTACTTACCAATATCAGCTGGAATGGGAAATACCTGAGACACATACCATGCCTTTGATAATACAGTTACATTAATTATTACACTCTTTTGAAATAAAGTTAGTCTTCGTTTATAAAGTGGCCCTATCATTTTTGAAATATTATCCTTGATATTTTCCCAGTTCACCCTTACAGATAGTTCATAATCATTATTATGGATTATACCTAGGATTTTAAAACTGCCTTGTTTCACTTCTATCTCTGTTTCTGGCCATTCGAGTTTGTCTTTCCACGAGCCAATTCCCACAATGTAAGTTTTCTTTTTATTAAATTTCGCTCCACTTGCCTTTTCGTACTCATTAATAACCCGTGAAGTTTCCTCAATACCTTCCAACTTATTGACAATAATAGTGCTATCATCTGCAAAGCCAACCACTACAATTTTTAACCCATTCGGAAGATCTGGAGAAAAAGTTCCCAACCTAACTTTCAGCATTCTATACAATGGTTCTTGAGCTATAACAAATAAAATCATCGATAATGGACAACCCTGTCGAACAGACTTGCCTATTAGAAAAGGGTCAGATATATGGCCATTTGTAGATATACAGCTTTTGGCATCCTTATAAAGCATCCTAATCAAGTTTACAAATTCTAAAGAAAATCCAAGTTTGTATAACGTCCCGAATAGAAAGTCCAGATTTACCATATCGAATGCTTTATACCAATCAAGATTAATCAGGGCAGCTTTCTTGTTTTCATTATTTTGGAAGTATATTACATCTCTTAGCAAGGTGTTACAGTTAATAATTGACCTTCCTGGGACAGCACAAAACTGTTCCTCTGATACGAAAAGAGATATCACTGATTTTAACCTGTTTGCTAAAACCTTCGCTATAATCTTATAATCTACATTTAACATAGTTATGGGCCTCCAGTTATTAAGATTACACTTATCTCCATTTTTTGGTAAAAGTTTAATGACACCTTTATTTGAGTCTTTCCACATTTTAAAATTAGTAAATGAGAATTTCAGTACTTTCATAAGTTCGTTTTTTACAATGCTCCACATAGTTTTGTAGAATTCGACGGCTAATCCATCAACACCAGGACATTTCCCATTTTTCATTCCTGATATAGCTTCCCAAACTTCTTTCTCTGTTAATTCAGCCTTCAGGTTTAAGTTCATATCATCATCTATGACACTGTTCATATTTTCAAGAAATTTATATTTCAAATCAAAATCTATAGATTCTTCTTTATACAAATTTTCATAAAATTCTAATACATACCTTTGTATAGACTTTGTGTCTGTTACATATGCACCCTCTTTTACACATAATTTATCGATACTTGTTTTTACATTCTTTTCTTTCCCAAGTAAATATGCAGATATTTTTTCCCCATACATTCTTTCATCAATTCTAGCTCTTACATTGACCCCTTCACATATCTCATTTTCAATTACATTTATTCTGTCTTTAAGTTCCTCTATTTTGTAAAACTTATTACAGTTTTCAGAATGGATCCAATAATTCCGCCTTAATTCTGCTTTCAGCAGATTCAGTAAGCCAAATCTCTCCTGATTTATTGTCTTTGAAACTTTAACAAAAAAGAGTCTAAGCTGATCTTTTGCATAAATCCACCAGTCTAAAATAGAATGAAACTGTACATCACCCATCTTTCTTTTTTTGATAGCTCCAAAATTGAACAAAGTTTTCTATCACTACTGTATTTTTCAGAATACTTGTATTTAATTTCCAGTATCCCTTGCCAAAGCTAATATCATTGTCCATCTTAATCTTAACCGTAACAGAATTATGATCAGACCAGCTTAATGGAATATTTTCAGATTCACTTATATTATTCTTCAGATCTCTAACGTATATGCGATCAATCCTAGAACCATACTTATGCCTAACATACGTATATTCAATCAAATGGTTTTTCAAGAGCCACACATCTTTAAGTTGTAAATCATTTTTTAATCTTTGAAGAGCTGTTGAAATTATATGATTATCAGGATTAGAGCAGTCTCTTTTGCTCGTTACGCTGGTCCAATCCCCACCTATAATCAAGTTTCGTAAATTGTGTCTCATGTAATATAACAAAACATTTAAAACCAGTTCCTCTCTTTCCTTTTTCTTATTTGTCCCTGAAGGGGCATACACATTTATTAATAGAAAATCTGTTCCTTGATATGTACATTTTACACTGATTATTTGGCCCTTTACATCCATCTCCTGATTCAGAACCTTCACTCTCGACTTTTTATTGAAGAGGATAGCAGTACCTCCCTTCAACAAGACAGTTGGATTCAATATTATATCGCAATGCTTTTCAACATACTCAAGTTGCGAAATATCTTTGACATTGTGTTCTTGCACAAATATTACATCCAAATGATAAAAGTACATAAAATCAATCAATTTACTTTGCTTATAAGACATACATAATCCATTAACATTAACAGTTGCTAAATTTAAGTAAGTGAAGGTTACAAATATAAGAAAGAAAATCTAAATCATTCATCCAATTTGAAACGTTTATTCACTGGCAATCGATTCATCTCGTCTTCAGAACTACTTTTAGGTTCATCAAACACTGATGTATCTTCGCCCATGTTCGACTCGGAAAGCACACCATTATCCTTTGTTAGCCTCAGACGAATGCCTTTGCTTGGTTCGTCACTAATTGTAGCTTGCCACATTTCGGCGTCACTTGTGTTACCAAGGTTGAAAACACTGTCTATTGTAGTTTCCCCACCACAGTCCACATTATTCTTTTCATTATCTTCACATTCCTGAATTTCACTTATCACCTCTTCGATTGAATCCTCCTTATTTTGTACGACACATAATTGAACGTCCATTTCCTTTCCAATGTCTGTCTCGTCTGCGTGGATTTCTGCTTCAACTGTCGAAATAACGAGTCCTTCGTCAGGTGATGCGGGAATTTCCACAAGCCTTCCAGCTCCTTCCTCATCTTGTCTTTCGTTGTCCGTTTCCACTTCGTCCATTCGTCCATCGCCAGTCCTCGTCGCGGTGGTCGTTCTGATGCTTTCATGGCCCAAGCCCGAATTATCGTTCCTTACTTCTAGCCCCTTTCTCTCTTTTCCATTCGCCGATTTGGCTCCACCTCCATGCTCATCTTCCCTTACATTATTGTTTGCGCTGGATGAACTACTCTTTCCATTCTTAGGTATTTCAGGGAAATCTCCCTCATTAATAATGTAATTACTCTCACTAATATTCAAAATGCAGTCCTTTACTAGATGACCTTCTTTCCCACATTTGTAACATGTTCTACTCTGTCCACTATATAAGAAGGTTAAATTATAGCCACCGATATAAATTGATGAAGGGATGTTTTCTTTAACTCTCATCTTTGCTGTGCGAACGCCATTGAATAAACCCTCAAAGGGCCCAACTGCAAATTTGTTATGCCTTAAGTGCTCTACCTTTCCATACCTATTCAAAATATCTATTATCACTTTATCATCCATCTCGAACGGTGCGTTCCTTATCGATACATACGAAACTTGTGAACTTAAATTTATAACTTTCACAGAGTCTGTTTCACTTAACTTTATAACTTTATCCTCGAAATTCTTCAAAACATCGGCAAATACATTTGCAGAGATTAGCTTTACCACAACCTTATTTCTATTTATATTCTGAACACCTTTCATGTCACTAATTCCTAATTTCATATGATTAAACAACACATTACTAACACTTTCCATGGTCACATAAGGCGCTGTAAAATGCAGGCCAAAGGAGTCTTTCCTCCTGAGAGCATGTTGTGTATTATAAGCCATCTTAACTAACCTGTTTTTATGTTTTGATTAACTGCCAGTTCTGTGTTTCTTGGAAACGGAGGGAGAGCGGGAGGGAGACGCTACGAGCCCCTAACCCCCGAGGCAAGTCGCCTCAGGGCATACTTGTTCACCGGCCAAGAAGCTGGTTCGCCAGGTGTGTAATCAAAAGTAAATTTGCCTAAATTACAACACTGTCTTGGCACATATAACACTAAAAACACACCGCTAGTATCACATCACTTTTATACACTGCTGGAACAGTAGAAAAACGAGAAAGAGCCCATGGTATAATCTCAAAGTTGAGAAAGACAGGAGCACTTGAAAACACGTCTTCCTTCTTTGCCCGACCAAAGTGAAGTCCATATTTCTAATTAGAGTTTTTCTTTTAGGTTTAATGAATAATGAATTTGTGTTCGATATAGACTTTATTTCTATTTCCTCTTTTATGGGAGACTTGCTGCTGCATTAATTTACAAATTAAAGGTAGAAATATACACATGAGAAAAGATTGACTTCAGAATTTACACACGAAAATAGAATTCTTAAACTACAAGACCGATATGTCTCTGAGGACATCTACCGGTAACTAAACGAAATTTAGAAAATGCTGCTTTTTACGTTTAAATACTATGTTGTTATAATTTGGAAACAATATCAAAATATGTATGTATATTTTGAGCTCTTAACTACAAATACTCAACCAAATTCGATCGATATTAACCGGATTACAAAGGTATCTTGCGATCTTATGTCTGGGAATACCTATAAAGGACGTGGCCAAACGTCAGAAGGAGAAACAGTTCAACCACAGTAATTTAATAACATATCATTTTCACTTAAGATAATAAGGAGGATAACAACGAATTGTAATAGTAAAGCAACTTTATAAATGACGGAAAGAGGCTTCATTACATCAAATTAGATTCCAAGCAATTAATTTGCATAAGTTCCTCTTCATGTGTAATGATTAGAATAGTTAATATTACATGTTTAAAACAAATGACGTAATATGTCATGTTGGTTGGAAGAGCTAACCGTGAGATTTGCTGTAGTCATTCAAATTATAAGCAGGATGTATAATGCTAACCTCGCAGATTGACATTCTTTCTTAACGTCAACACATTGTCTCCTCGTGTGAAAGTTTGTGACGTCACCGGATGCAGGTGTCTTCCGATTCCGTCACTTGGCTAAATTAAAGCAAGCATACGATATTTGTGATATCGGTAATTTATTCAGTTCATATCTAAACTTCACCAGAATTGGTCATGTGGACCAACACAGCTTACTCCAGTGATGGAGATGTTTAACTCTGTTGTTTATTAACAATAAAACTTAAAAACCATTAAGATGTATTCAGTAAACCATTTAAATACATCTGAAAACAACTCATACTCAAATGTGTGCTTAAGACAGTAGCACACCAATAAATGGTGGCAGCGGTTAAACTCTAAGACAGCGATTAAACTCTAAGAATTAGAGAAATATCTTCAAGACTTCAAAATAAATAGCTGTAAAACCAGAGAAATATCTTCAAGACTTCAACATAAAAGCTGTAAAACCAGAGAATGATCTTCAAGACTTCAAAATAAAAGCTGTAATACCTGATAAAGATCTTCAAGAACTCAAAACTATCTACAAGAATCTACAATTTTGACTAAGTCCAACGGAAAAACTAACATCAACATATGTTAGTATACAACTTGAATCTTCAATCAACATCCTAGGAAACCCAAGGACTGGCGTTCAACAATTGCAAGACATATCCAGGAAGAACTACATTCAACAAGAAACTAGAACGAGACATCGCTAACAAAACATCAAGAGAGAGAGAGAGAGAGAGAGGACGTGTCGACTTCATATAAAGCTAAGTACAGAGATTTTGTATTCATTTCAGTTTGGGCAGTGAAGTGTAGTTATCACAAGTCGTTAGTCAATTATTACTGGGGTGAGTGAATTCCTAAACTTTGTTATAAGAAACTCCGAATTCTCATTTAGAATTTTTCTTTCTTTGTGCTAATTCCTTTTTCTTTCATAAACTATTGGGGGGAAATGTATTGGGATTAGTAACATTGTTGGGGGAATTTTATTATACATATGCGTTTACGCAGTGGGCGTCTGTACTCATATAGATATTTTGATAGGATTGAAAGGGGTCAAAGAGATAGAAAAAAAAAAAATACAGCAGTCATGGCTCCTCCTGTCAGCCCTACCCATGGACCTAGTGGTGTAGGCCAGGCTAATCCTCCTCCAATTGTGACGCTTGTAAATGCCAGGTCAGCAATCCTTCCTTTTCAAGGCCGTGTCAACGGGTTCTTGCCACAAAATGTGGAGTCATGGATTTCATCCGTTGATGCCCATTTAAATGCCAAACAAATCGTAGATCCTTTTGTACAATTACAAGAAGCTAAAAGTTTTATAGATTTTTCTAAGGGGGATGCGAGTGCGTATTTAAGAGGTGTTTCATTTCAAGAAGCAGTTACTTGGGATGATTTCAAAGTTAGGTTACGCGCGATTTATGGGGGTGAGGAAGCTTTGGATGTAGTGTTAACGTTACGAAATACACTTAATCAAGCCACTATGAATCGGCTTAATGTTGTTGAGAGAGCAGCTCTCATAGCTGATAGGCTTAACGAATATCAGGACATTTTAGGTAATTCCACTTGGGTTACTAACGATAACATCTCCGTGAAAGATTTTTTACGATTAATGTATTTAACTTGCATGACACTTATGTTGCCTGAAGCTTTAGTGCGGTGCTTTGATAAGAAGTTAATGCCTGCAAGTACGGAATTGGATGTCTATAAACAGATAAAGAAACACATGTCCAAGTGTCCAGATCTCGATCCCGTGTTAACTCAAGTGTTTGCTAAGAATGAAACAAAACCACAAACAGTGAACGTAATTAACAATCCAGTAGCGGGAGTGACGTGTTACAACTGCAAACGTCAAGGTCACATAAGCGCAGACTGTAGAACGAAATTTTGTTCAGTTCACAACACAGCATCACATTCTTATAGTCAATGTTACGCGCGTAAGACACAACAATATCCTAGAAATACACAGTCAATTCCACAGTCAGTTCCATATGGAAATAAAAAGAAAAATCCTCATTTTAACAATAAGAAGAAACAACAAAATGTCAATGCAGTTCAGAGTCCGAAACAAACAAACACTTCTTCAAATATCGCTGAGCCTGGGCCGTCAAACCAGACCTCGCAAAGTCAGCCTAATTTTCAGAATGTGCAGAGCAAAGCAAATACCACATAGTTAACTCTAGAGGGGAAGAGAGTGATGTTGGGTCAAGGTCATTTATGTCAACATCAATAGTATTGAATAATCAATTTAATGTTTTGTCAGATAATTGTGAGACAATAGATTTTCCTATGAAACACACGGCCGAATTATGTAAAACAGTGCATGCTCCCGTAGATTTGCAACGAATTCATACAATAATAAGCCAAAATGAGTTACGGCCAACCTTATATGCTGTAAATTTAGAACACAAATCCTTTACGTTATTTTTTGACTCTGGTAGTCCACGTAATATTATGGATTTGAAGACGCATCATTTGTTGTTTTCGAACTTTCCGATTGAAAAATCAGGAATTAGACTTTCAGGTATAGGAAATAATGAATTAAACGTCATAGGCATAACTCATATTCAGTTCAGAGTCGGTAATCGCACGTTTGCCGATACATTTGTTGTTGTGAAAAACATTAATATGTATCCAGCTGTAATTATAGGATACCCATCTATGGGAAATCAAAACATTATCTTAGCTCCTGCAAAGCACGGCGTGTATATCAAAGGGAAATTCTATAAGTCTTCTAATACCTTAAAGTCAGTTTTGGATAAAAAGGAGACGACAAATGTAACCGTAACGTACGTTGAAGAACCAATAACTTGTCTCACTAATAAAGAAATAATATACGCGACCCAGCAGAATTCTCGTTCACCCGTAATATCATCTTGCACGCAATATATCGAACCAAACATACCTTCGAATTTAATAGTGCAAATAAAGAAAACATTACCGGGATCTGAAATATTAATCCTTTCCGATACTTTGAAAACCAACGGATTGTCTGTCACACAAGCTATTTATACAGTAGGCTCACATCAGCAATGTAATATCGAAGTCTGTAATCATTTAAATAACACTTTAGTAATTCACAAAAATCAACATATCTTGGATGTAGAAGTTTATAAACATCGTATTCTTACCGTTGCTGAAATCAATCACTCTCAATCAGTTGCGGATGAATCCCTTTTACGATCTATTAAAAATAAAATCAGTAAGGACATTCAAGACGAAGAAATTCAGCAGAAAATTTTTGAACTTTTAACTAAATATACGGATGTCTTTTCCACTACGGATGGATCCTTAGGAAAAACAGATGTGATCGAGCATCAAATAAGGTTAAAAGATAAACAGAAAATTATATATGTACCCTCGTACAGACTCCCTATGAAATTCCAGAATGAAATAAATGATGAAGTAGGTAAAATGTTAGAGGAAGGAGTCATTAGAAAATCAAATAGCCCTTATAATTTTCCTTTAATAGTTGTACCGAAAAAAGATCGAACATGGCGTATCTGCGTCGACTTTCGTCGTCTAAAGGAGGAAACGATCCCTGATCGATTCCCAGTGCCATGTACTGACGATATTTTGTCTTTGTTAGGTCAGAATAAATATTTTACCAGTTTGGACTTACTTAAAGGCTTTCACCAGATATCATTAGAAGAAGATAGTATCCCATACACAGCCTTCAGCACAGCCAGGGGACATTATGAATTTTTACGGATGCCTTTTGGTTTACGTTGTGCTCCTATAACATTTACAAGAATGATTAACATAGTGTTTGGAGACTTGTTAGGGGATATATTGCATGCCTAAATGGATGATCTTGTAATCTTTTCCAACACCTTAGAAGAACATCTACATAAGTTAGAACTAGTACTACAGAGATTAAGACAACATAACTTAAGGGTAAAGATTAGTAAGTGTGAATTTTTCAAAACAGAATTAATATATTTGGGTTTCATGGTGTCAAGCCAAGGTCTTAAAGTAGTCCATGATAAGGTGTCGGCTATACGTAATTTTCCCATACCTACTAAT
Source organism: Palaemon carinicauda (assembly GCF_036898095.1). Classification (NCBI taxonomy): domain Eukaryota; kingdom Metazoa; phylum Arthropoda; class Malacostraca; order Decapoda; family Palaemonidae; genus Palaemon; species Palaemon carinicauda. Next base: position 42,316,418 of record NC_090727.1, read on the forward strand.
GTCAAGGGAATACAGCAATTTCTGGGTTGTAGTGGATATTACAGGCGTTTTATACGCAACTATTCAATAATAGCCGCTCCTTTAACTGATCTTACGAAGAAGGGCGTAGATTTCATATGGTCTGAGCAACATCAACAGGCGTTTAATACTTTGAAAGATGAACTGTGTAGTTCTCCTATCTTAAAATTTCCTGACTTCGGTAAGGAATTCTTCATTGCAACAGACGCCTCAGACTTAGGAGTAGGAGGGGTATTGCTTCAGCAATATGATAAACAGTTTTTCCCGATAGCTTTCTATTCTCGAAAATTGAGAACTTCCGAAAGTAAGTATGCAGTAATAGACAAGGAAGGACTAGCTATTGTTAATTCGCTAGTGCATTTTAAGTTCATAATTTACGGTTATCCCGTTAAGGTTCTTACTGACCATAAACCACTAACAGAGTTCTTTAAAGGCTTCAATCACAGCCCTAAACGAACTCGGTGGCATTTGATCATTCAAGATTTTGGCGCAAGAATCGGGTATTTACCTGGGAAAGCAAATATCATTGCGGATGCATTATCACGCAACCCCGTGTCATCTTGTACGGAGTCTTTAGCTGAATTAATAGATATATCAACATCCATGCCTATTGTAAAAACAATATCTGAACAAGAAGATTTAGGCTGGAGTGCTGAATTGTTACAGACTGAGCAAAGAAAAGATCAGAAAATAGAAACAATTATAAATGCTTTGAAAGGCAATCATAAAGAAAAAGAATATATAAAGTATAAGCAGCAGAATTATATAATCAAAGATAATATTCTGTGTAGGACTGTGACAAGGAAAACCCGCAATACACCACATGTAACTAACGACCAGGTAGTAGTACCAATCTCACTTATTTCCACTGTCCTGAATTGGTTGCATTCAAATCCATTACATGGACACCCTGGGTTCTCATTAATGTCACAGAAAGCCAAATCATTGTTTTATTGGCATACAATGCTTACAGATATAAAAAGACACATAGCTAATTGTCGCACATGTCAACAAAGGGCATACGAAAACACCTGTTAGCCTAGGAGCTTATCCTGTTCCCAATCAACCCTTTGAAAGAATACATTTAGATTTGTTAACAGGATTTTACGAGTCAGACAGAGGAAATAAGCACCTCTTAGTAATTATAGATGCTTTAACTCGATATACAGAACTAATAGCGCTTAAAACTAAAACTGCGATTGAATGCGCTAGGAAGTTTTACGAGTGTTACATTTGTAAACATGGAATTCCACACATGATAATCTCAGACTCGGGTGGTGAATTTAATAATCACTTTCTTACCTCATTGTGTGAATTCCTCAACATAAAGAAGATTAATACCATGATATATCACCCAGAGTCGAATGGGCTAGTGGAAAGAGCAAATAGGAAGATATTAAATATATTGAGGGTAACACTAGGGGGATCAGACCCCAACTGGGATATTGCAATACCGGCGGCACTGAGTACTCTGAATCATTCATATCATATATCAATTAAAATGTCACCGCATGAAGCATTGTATGGTACCCCAGTTAGAACACCTTTCCATGTATTAACGCCTACAACTAATCTATCAAATCCTTTAAAAGAATGTATAAATGCAAGTATAAGTCGATATGATATCCTTCGAAAGAATTTAGAAGAATCACAAATCATAATGAAAAGGAATCATGATAAAATAGAGAAACCAACTAAAACATATACCGTGGGTGATAACATCTATATTCAAATCAATGTCAGAAAAGGGCTCAACTATAAACTAACACCTAAGTTTGAAGGCCCATTTAACATTTTGGAAACATTAACGGCCAATAGGTTTAGAATTCAAAACATAGCCCAACCCACGGATGAGAGAATAGTACCATTGTCTCACATAAGAAATTAAAAAGAAAAGAGAGGAAAAGAAGTGAGGAAAAATTTTATTTTGTGTGACTAAAAGTTTTCTTTTTAATACAGGAGTAATTACATATATTTTTTCTCGTTACAGGTTTCCAAGATGAATTTTTTGTTGTTGGGAGTGATATTGTTCGCTCAGACATTTTTCTCGTATGGGATGAGTTCTAAGACTAAGAATGTATATTTTAAATATGGCAATATAGTTGAAAGACAAGAAGACATTTTTATTACGTCAACCAACGTAATTGTCGAAGTGCATATGCAAGCAATTTTTCTTCAAGAGAATGATGTCACTAGCTTAAGAACCGCCATTTCAAGGTTTTCTGCATCATTGGATGAGTTGCATAGGAGACATTTTCATTTGACTACTAAGAGTTTGCTTGGATCAACATTAAAAGTTGCAGAGATGCTATCTGATGACTTGAAAAATAAGACTGGCGAGACAGGATCTTTGGCTTATGACCTTTTGATGTGGACTGTAGGACATGAACATAAAGAAAGACGGAATCCGTTCATTTATGCTGCATTAAGCATCTTTGGGTCTGTTGCAAGTTTAGGTTTAGGACTTTCCAATCGTCTTAAAATTAGTAATCAAAATAAGAAAATTGAGTTCTTGACTCATAAAGATGAATTGATTATGTCAGAACTAAGGGATCAGTTAGCTTCAATCAATAAAATTATGGATTTGTTAAATGAACATTCAGATAATATCGTTCAAATTATGGAAGTACAGGATTTGTTGGCAACATTAACGTATTATGATTCAAAGATAGATCACATACATAACAGAATTGCACATTTCATTGAGAAATCCAAGGATTATGTAGAAGCTATCACGTTAGCAACTAAAGGTGTATTGTCGCCCCATTTGTTGCCTATACGTTACTTAAAATTAGTTCTGGAGAACGGAAGGGATAAACTAGGCTATGTTCCTTTGTTAGACGAACATAGGTTAGAATTTTATTACAGCCTAATTACAGTAAACGTAGATAATAACAAGATTAGGATTACAATTCCCTTTGATTCTTCTGATGCCTGGCAATCTTACAGGATATCACCATTTCCGACTTTCATGACGAATCACTCAAATCCAGTAATATCCAGTTTGACAGGACTCGTATTGATTTCCCCAGACAAGGAAACATATACGGTCATTAAAGACTTAAATCAATTAACTCACTGTTCAGACGCAATGGATAGAAAAATATGTATAGCTGACTCATTTGAATTCCGTAAAAACTTAATGGATTCATGCGAGTTAGGTATAGTGCTAGACGGTGCTCTCTCCCATACAAGTGAAAATTGTCTGGATAGGCTTTATCCCTTTGACAATAAAGAATTCAATTGCAGACTAAATAATGGCTCGTGGATACGATACGACAAGGACGGCTTCAATGTATCATGCCCTGACGGATCCACATCCTTCAACCACATCTTCGTCGCAGCAGATGGCTGTATCGGGACTTCCCCGAATTCCATGGTGACTGGTCTACGGACAATCATCAGAGAACGAGCTTACTTCGCGAACTTCACGTGGACCTCTACAATGCCCGCACTTCCTCTCCCCTACAACGTAAGTGTGGCAAAGCGGTTGATGAAACTTACCGAAAAGGACCACCTGTCACCGACTTATAAAGAGATTCTTCACCCCATAATACTGGCTAGTTTGTGTGTAACGGTGATAATTTTTATCGCCGTGAACATCCTTGTTTGGCGTAGGTTACGGCACAGCAAGCAGCTACAAAGGAACGAGTTGAATAGCCCTGACAATACCCCCTACCTGATCCAGTTCAAAGCTGTATGAGTGGCCACCTCATTCGCTAAGGGAGTAATTTGTCAGGAAGATGTTTGTATGAAAAGCTGATTAGTACGCTAGTAATATGTAATTAAAGAAATTCTCTACATTTGCATTGTTAAAAATACATTTAAAATAACATTTAAAAAATAAATAAAATAAAAAAGGATATAAATCATTTTTTTCTCTCTGCATCTAATAAAAATATATAAGCCGGAATGTTAAAAAAGAAAAGAGAAAAAAAAAAATATAATAAGATATATAACAGAATCTATGGGCATCTAATAAAATGTATCAGCCCTATATATAAATATATATATATATGTACGAAACCGTGGTACGTGTACGTACCAGGAATTCGTGTTTGTGCACTAAAAATTGAGTATCTTGTTTCTGACAAAGGTAACAATTATTCTTTATCAAGTTACCGAATCATTTGTAAGTCAGAATTTATTTTGTTTTTTGGTACCATGTAATCATTTGCTAGCAATGTACCATATATATGATCTTGGTTTTATCATGCATTTTTCTTTTTGCTTTGGTAATATCTTTTTTGTATGCATTATTGTTATTATTTTTTGATGTGCCTGTTTGGACATTCGTCCTCAGTTGGTTATGGCTAATGTTAAACAAAGAATAATACGTATGTCCAGTCACACCTAATAACCATATTTCGGCTTGTTGTTAAATTTTTGTAAAAAAATTGAGATAGCTGGCCGAGCTAATGTAATGATTAGAATAGTTAATATTACATGTTTAAAACAAATGACGTAATATGTCATGTTGGTTGGAAGAGCTAACCGTGAGATTTGCTGTAGTCATTCAAATTATAAGCAGGATGTATAATGCTAACCTCGCAGATTGACATTCTTTCTTAACGTCAACACATTGTCTCCTCGTGTGAAAGTTTGTGACGTCACCGGATGCAGGTGTCTTCCGATTCCGTCACTTGGCTAAATTAAAGCAAGCATACGATATTTGTGATATCGGTAATTTATTCAGTTCATATCTAAACTTCACCAGAATTGGTCATGTGGACCAACACAGCTTACTCCAGTGATGGAGATGTTTAACTCTGTTGTTTATTAACAATAAAACTTAAAAACCATTAAGATGTATTCAGTAAACCATTTAAATACATCTGAAAACAACTCATACTCAAATGTGTGCTCAAGACAGTAGCACACCAATACATGTAGGATTACGGTGTTGGCCACCCTGAGTAAGATTTTTTTTTCTTTTATTACGAAATACACATTTACTATCTTACAATTTATAACATATACCTGTACATCATCGTATATTTATGTGAATATTTTTTTTCTATTTTACATATACTTTATTTACAATTGTAATTTTTATTGTTTATTTAAACATGTTTTCAAATGAAAAATATATCTAAGGAATCGGGCGCATAGTTTGAAAAACAAAGGATATCACTGGCACCTTAAATTCAACTTGACTAGAACAGGAATTGGTGTTATTCATCTGCATAGTCGTGTACGTTCAGTTACGAAAAATGTCTTACGAATAAAGCCAAAATATACAAACTTCAACATCAATAAAGATATCTCTACAGACTAATGAAAGTTGATTATAAGATGAATAGAGATCTGTATAATAGTAATTTACTAACCCAATTATTACATAATTACTCTCTCTCTCTCTCTCTCTCTCTCTCTCTCTCTCTCTCTCTCTCTCTCTCTCTCTCTCTCTCTCTCTCTCTCTCTCTCACCCCATGGTGAAAAACCTTGATCGACTGGAGCCTCGCAGCGCTTCACTCCCATCAAGTGGCTTGTCACCAGGGCCACAGGTATATCTATCCCCGTGGCTAAAACCCTTTATATCTTCTCCCTAGGTCAGTTGTTGACTATTTATCTCCTGCTTTAATTCAATTACCCAGACAGGCGTTACAACCTCTGAAACTGTTCCAAAATAGAGTAATGAGGTTTATCCTAGGATGCCCTCCTTCCACTCGGATAGTCAACATGCAGACCGAACTCATATTACCTCCATTAATAGAGAGAATTAATGCCAATGTAACTTTGTTTTCGGTTAAATGTCTTCACTCTCCACAATTTACTCCAAACGTCTCTGCTGTTCTCAGAGCATCACTTGACGAAGATGTACCAAGACCTCAACTCCGGCCAGGTGGCCATAACCTCGTTAGGGCAGTATGTGAAAATCTTCGACACCTTGATATCGGTGTACCTGAGCAAGCAGTCATCCAAGATTTGCCACCATGGCGGGTTCCTATTCCTGCTGTCACTTTCACACCAACCTCTAAAGATGCCCATACCAGTATACAGAAGCAGCTGGTTTTGGAAACAATATCCAAAGTGTCAATTTACGTTCCTGCAGGACACCACATCTACGTTGACGGCACAGTACAGGCAGATGGAAGTGCAGCATGTGCTATGTTCTCCCCCACTTTAGAATCTCCTGAGGGTGTGTGGCATGGTCGCAGGTTGCCAAACTCATCCAGTTCCACTTATTGCGAACTTCAAGGTATATGGGATGCAGTAACCCTACTTGTTAGGAGAAATGTGAATGGATTGGTGATCTGTGACTCCAAATCTGCACTCCAGGCACTGACATCTTCTAGGCCCAGCTGTGGCCGTGTTGTGCGAAACATATTGTGTCAACTCGCTGCTGTTTACAATGCCTCGCTTGTCTTGTCCTTCATGTGGATGCCCTCCCATATTGGGCTTGCTGGGAATGACATGGTGGACAGTCAAGCTAAAGCTGCCTGCACGCTAGACCTTGATGACAGAAATGTTGAGCCGGCACTACGCTGCCTTAAACATAGAATATATTCAGCAGCTTTTGCCTGTACAGTACAGCATAGGGATGCAGAGAGGGGACCTAGTGTTTCCATACAACATCATGATAACTTTCTGCAGAGCCGTCACAAGTACCGGCGACATGGACTCATGGTGCGTAGGCATAATGTCATAAGTGCCAGTATAAGGTTGGGATATCGTCCTGTGTGGCAGGTTGGACGGACACTAGATATACCACACTACACCTCATGTAAACTGTGTAACCTTGCTAATGCCAATAACCTTGAACACTACTGCCTTCATTGCCCCGCTGTCTGGAATCTGTTACCTTAAGGACAAAATTTACTTCAAACCTGCCAATATTTACTCAGAGATGACCACCTAGACGTAATTTTGACTCGTCATCCACACTTTGGTGGCTGCTAAACTGTCTGTTGCAGTTGTTGCGATATTGGAATACGATCTCAAATATGTTATTTTTGTAACTGATATACTGATGATTGAATACTGTAATTTATTTTCTGTTGATTTCTGATGTATGGTATGTAACTGTTTGACGTCTTTGGGCGTAATGAATTTATTAAATAATCTCTCTCTCTCTCTCTCTCTCTCTCTCTCTCTCTCTCTCTCTCTCTCTCTCTCTCTCGTAGAGGAATACTATATCTTCTAACTCTTTATTCTTCTCTCGTCTTTTACTTACGCTGGACCTCCAGTTCATGGATCACCTTGAGACGGCGTTGCACCTGTTTCATAAGTAGTTGTAGTGTCACTTTGAGCAATGCTTTTCCTGTCCTTCCATTTCCAAAAAATTCTAAAGGCACTGTCACATTTCCATATAGAACTAACATATACGATTAGGTGATGATGTCATGGGTTGGGTAGTAGTTGCCTCATCTGAGCAAGGCCTCTGATTGGCTTTAGCCAATCAGAGGCTAGAGTCAATCAAAGCGTCTGGGGACAAACCCTTCTGGATATCGCTAATATGCAACCCGGATATATGATACCTCTCCAGCTGAATCAGCAACATCAGTGCGTTGATCAGGTTTTCTTTTCCTTTTTTTATTATTATTATTATTATTATTATTATTATTATTATTCCTTGCTAAGCTACAACCCTATCTATAAGTCCAGGAGCCCCAACAGGGAAAATATCCCAGTGAGGAAAGGAAACAATTAAAAATAAAATTTTTAAGAAGAGTATCTTTGAAATCTAGTTGAAAGATCTTAGGAAATCAATTTACTTATAGGCTGCAGAAGGTCATGAAACGAAGCTCTTATGCTAATCATACGTTACTTTACTCGTGCACCCACATACATTACTCATACGCTTATATACAGTACTCATATTCTCATATACGATAATCTTATTCTACCCATATGTTCACAGGCTGATATATACTACACTTACTATAACATATATTGACATTCGCTTGTAAACGTTATTCATACGCCGCTCCCACAAAAGTTATATGGTACAAATACATTATTCATACGCTACTTATATGTTCATTCTCATATGGTACAAAAATGGTGATTTCATATGCTCATAGATGTTGTATAATTGATTTCTCATACAATACTCGTTCGTTCCTCTATAATCTAGAGTATGACTGCGTCTTTAGTCCAAGTCTTTGGCCTATATAACTGACGACGGATGAGCATCAGGCTTCTAACATATAAACTCTTAAACTTAGAGGTAAAAAGTTCGAAGCCATACACAAAAACCTCTTTCAACATTTATCCTATGGCTTTTGTTCATTGCTAAATTTAACAATAGAAATATACTTCAATACTGACGCTCTTCCATGTGTCTCCTCTTAAGTTTCATTTCAATGAATTCAGTAGTCTGCTTTAAGATTAATATAATGATGTTACCCTTCCAAGATGTTTAATGCAGTAGGATATAGACTTAATTTTATTTGATTATCTATTCTGAATTCCTTTTGCATTGATTCATTATGTTCCAAGAAGGAACTTTATTAAAATAGGAATGCAGCACAAGCAAGTACATTACTAATACTTTCGTGTGTCTCGATGCTTACACAACAAGAACTCTGAGATCTTCCAGAGAACTGGATTAAGTACTTCACATTCTGAGAGGATATTTTGAACACCTGAACTATGAAGTAATTATGAAGGGCAGGTTTCAATTTAGCCACATTGTAGGTGGTAAAGGTTTCTACCACGATATCTATTCAGTTTTATGAAACACCAGAGATCATCAATTGTACGGGAATTCTACCCCTTCTAAGAAGGGGGGATTCAAATGTCAGGCTGATTACCTATAGAATGACTTTCCATTCCATTTTGGGGATATGGAAAGGGAGGGAGTGGGGGGGGGAGTTCATTACGGAATTGTGTTTGCTGAAATAAATATAAAAAAACAAGATTTAAAAATGAACTGGAAAGCTTTTAATATTACCAAAAAAAGGCAGGAAACCATTAATCTTATCCTCAAACTTCCGAGGAGTATAATTTTTCATTCCTGGGAAAAACGTGGATAAATTTCGCCTAGCCTCTTTGCTACTCAGTTATTTTACCCAAAACTTAGACTT
>NC_090727.1:42337967-42340467 GCF_036898095.1 Palaemon carinicauda
ATTGCTTATGGTCATGTGTAATATAGCAGGAAGGCTTTTACCGATCGTAAATATTTATTTGGCATGGCTGAATGGATGCCTAGCAACATTTTTATTTGTAATACGTAAATGAATGTTTATATAATTCATATTTTCTTTTCGTCATCTACTTGCTTGATATCCAGTTAGTTTTTTACCTCGTTATTCTTCAACATTTTATTGATAATGTTGACAAACTAACACACATACATTGAACAATAGCATACGTGAACAAAAAATTAAAGGTATATTATATGCATAGAAAAAAATATTTTATGTTTAATAACTTTTATGGGGGATACATAGTAAAGATGTGAACTCTGTATTGGTATTTAAAACTACTCACTTTGGAAATTACAAACCGAAAGAAATTTCTTATATAAAATACATTATTTCACCAAAATTTATGAAACAAAAGTTTATTTTTGCTAATTTAACTTTATTAATATTTCTCTATATGGCATTCTTATATAAAGGGACAGTTCGAGTCTCAACTTTTTTTTCCTATGCTGTTAAGGAAAACTTGATGTTTAATTTCTTAAAAATGTAGATTGAAGGATTTTTTTATTTCAATTACAGTATTTTCAGCTGCCCTTTGAGATACTACCCCTAGAGAGTTATGGGGTCCTTTGACTGGCCAGATAGTACTACATAGGACCCTTCTCTCTGGTTACTGTTCTTTCCCTCTGCTTACACAGACATCGAATAGTCTGGCCTATTCTTTACAGATTCTCTGTCCTCTTACACCTGACAACACTGAGATTGCCAAACAATTCTTCTTCACCCAAGGGGTTAACTACTGTACTGCAATTGTTCAGTGGCTACTTTCCTCTTTGTAAGGGTAGAAGAGACTCATCAGCTATAGTAAGCAGCTCTTCTAGGAGAAGGACACTCCAAAATCAAACCATTGTTCTCTAGTCTTGGGTAGTACCATAGCCTCTATATCATGGTTTTCCACTGTCTTGGGTTAGAGTTTTCTTGCTTTAGGGTACACTCGGGCACACTGTTCTATCTAGTTTCTCTTCCTCTTATTTTGTTAAAGTTTTTTTTTATTGTTTACATAGGGAATATTTATTTTAATGTTGTTACTATTCTTAAAATATTTTTTTTCCTTATTTTCTTTCCTCACTGGGCTATTTTCCCAGTTAGGGCCCCTGAGCTTATAGCATCCTGCTTTTCCAACTAGGGTTGTAGCTTAGCATTTAATAATAATAATAATAATAATAATAATAATAATAATAATAATAATAATAAATTTTCATATTACTGAACTCTGTAGCACGTAGACAGGAAGGTCAAATTACTTAGAAAAAATCTTATATTACTCATAATTAATATTTATCATGTTTATTATTAATCTTTCGTATTGTGGTTTATAGCTTGCCATTAATGTTAGTTTCTCTTGAAGGAAATTTTGATAAATTGTATTTAACTCATCAAAATAGCGATATGTTTTGAATTATCAGAAAGATTGACAATACTAGGTATATTATTCTGAAAAATTTATTATAAATACATTCCTACTTGTCTATTCCAAATTAATCTGAAGACATTTTCCTCACAGTTAAAGTTTATACAAAGGCATAAAAATGTTTGATATTAATTTTCCCATAGTATTAATAACCAAAATAAGTATTTTCCTAATTATTTACAGAGACTTCGAGCAACTAGACCCAGGGTTTAAACTTGAGCATGTTGCCATTACCTTAGATGCTGCTGTTTTTTACCTTAGATTAGCTAAACAATTCCAATTTCCTAAAATTGGATGCTAGTAAAACCGAAATTACCTTAGAATTACCTTAAAAATTCCGTTGCAACCATGCAAATTGGCTCAAACTAAGGTAATTACCTTAAAAGTGTAAACCCTGATTTTGTCTCATACTACGATTTTTTAAATCAATTCCCTGACTATTAACACAATCAATATGGTAAGTCATTTTATAGTTTGTATATGGGGGATCTGTTTTAATGATGTTACCGTTATTGAAAATTTTCATTTTAATTGTCAATTACTTCTCTTATAGTTTATTCATTTCCTTAATTAGTTTCCTCACTGGGCTATTTTTCCCTGTTGGAGCCCTTGGGTTAATAGCATCTGGCTTTTCCAAATAGGGTTGTAACTTAGCAAGTAATGATAATGATAATGATAATTATAATGATAATGATGATGACAATGATAATAATTATAGTAATAACAATAACAATGATATTATTAGTAATAATAATACAGTAATTGTAATGACAAAAACAGCAACACCAACAACAACAACAACAACAACAATAATAATAATGATAATAATAATAATAATAATAATAATGTCAATGTCAATGGTAACTGATAACAACCACCGCCCTTTATTCAAATACCATTGAAATTTAGACAACAATTGCTTATTTTCTCTAAAGACATTTATTCGCTAAAAATACGAGCTCTCAAGAAACCTTCTACCTCCCACTACGACAACAGCCATCCCTTCTCACC
>NC_090727.1:42343347-42350847 GCF_036898095.1 Palaemon carinicauda
CAAAAAAGAGGGTATTGTATGATAGTGTCTGAAAAAAAGAGGGGTATTTTATGATACAGTGCCTGCAAAAAAGAGGGTATTGTATGATAGTGTCTGCAAAAAAAGAAGGTATTTTATGATACAGTGCCTGCAAAAAAGATGGTATTGTATGATAGTGTCTGCAAAAAAGAGGGTATTGTATGAAACAATGTCAGCAAAAAAAGAGGGTGTTGTATGATACAGTTTCAGCAAAAAAGAGAGTATTGTATGATACAGTTTCAGCAAAAAAGACGGTATTTTATGATACAGTGTCTGCAAAAAAAGAGGGTATTGTATGATCGTGTCTGCAAAAAAAAGAGGGTATTGTATGATACAGTGTCTGCAAAGAGAAGGTATTGTATGATACAGTGTCTGCAAAAAAAGAGGGTATTGTATGAAGCAGTATCAGCGAAAAAGAAGGTGTTGTATGATACAGTTTCAGCAAAAAAGAGGGTATTGTATGATACAGTATCTGGGAAAAAGAGAGCATTGCATGATACAGTTCCTGCAAAAAAGAGGGTATTTTATGATACAGTGTCTGCAAAAAAGAGGATATTGTATGATACAGTGACTGTAAAAGAGAAGTGTATTGTTTAATACAGTGTCTGCAAAAGAGAGGGTATTGTATGATACAGTCTCAGCAAAAAGAGGGTATTGTATGATACAGTATCTGTAAAAAAGAGGGCATTGCATGATACAGTGACTGCAAAAAAGAGGGTATTTTATGATACAGTGACTGTAAAAGAGGAGTGTATTGTTTGATACAGTGTCTGCAAAAGAGAGGGTATTATATGATACAGTGTCTGCAAAAAAATGAGGGTATTGTACTATACAGTGACTGCAAAAAAGTGGGTATTGTATGATACAGTTTCTGCAAAAAAGAGATTGTATGATACAGTGTCTGCAAAAAAAAAGAGGGTATATCTTGATACAGTGTCTGCAAAATAGAAGGCATTGTATGATACAGTGTCAGCAAGAAAGAGGGTATTGTATGATTCAGTGTCAGCAAAATAGAAGGTGTTGTGTGATACAGTATATGCAAAAAAAGAGGGTAAGGTATGATACAGTTTCAGCAAAAAAAAAAAAAAGGGTAATGCATGATACAGTGCCTGCAAAAAAGTGTATTGTATGATACAGCACCTGCAAAAAAAGTGTATTTTATGATAAAGTGCCTGCAAAAAATAAGGTATTGTATTAGTGTCTGAAAAAATATGCAATACTGAGGGAGGAAAAGTGCAGGGAAGTCTTTATTGCTTCATTAAACTCTCTCCTCTCTCTCTCTCTCTCCTCTCCTCTCTCCTCTCTCTCTCTCTCTCTCTAGGCAATGTTCCTCCAATCTACAAGAAGGGGATGAAAAGAAAATACCTTGGCAACTACAAACCTGTGTGTTTAACTTCAGTGCCTTGCAAAATTTTTTAATCAATCATAGTAGATTCACATAGAGAAAAAAAAACAATCCACTGTAGACAGCTAACATGAATTTAGACAAAAATTCTTGATGTCTTAGTTTAGCATGAGCATGAGGAAAAGTATCAAAATACCATTAAATAGATAACGTCATTATAATGTGAGCATCTGTTTTAAAAGCATCATGTTGACGTAAGTCCTGTCTTCATTGTTTAAATATAACAGATCTATTTTAATGTTGTTATTGAACCCAGAAAAATTTATATCTTTTATTCATTACATCCCATGTATAGTTTATTTATTTCCTTATTTTCTTTCTTCACTGTGTTATTTTCCCTGTTGGGCTTTTAGCCCTCTGATTTTCTAAATAGGGGTGTAGCTAATTATATATAAGATGAGAGAGAGAGAGAGAGAGAGAGAGAGAGAGAGAGAGAGAGAGAGAGAAAGAGAGAGAGAGAGAGGAGGGGGGGGGGAATCAAGTCCATTAACCATTCAGATGTTAGGGTCTTTAATAATAATAATAATAATAATAATAATAATAATAATAATAATAATAATAAAGAGAGATGTTTTCAACAACGGAACTTTAGTCACGATTCAATTACTTTGAATATTAGTTCTAGCTCTAAAGTATACGTTATCTATTGCTTTAATTCTTAACGTGCATATTACTTATTGTAGTAAAAACCTTATCTTTTTAATCCATTTGAATATAGCATTACAAGCCAGAGTAATATAGTTATCAATTATCATAAATCATGTATCATGACGATAGGAAAACAAACACTAATTCTTTTATAAACAAAATGATAATCAGATACTAAACAACAACACTGCTGACATGTTTATAATAGCAATGAATACGATAACGGTAGAAGGCAGTAGATAAAAAAATTTTTGGTTTTCTTTTTTTAATCTCAAGGATTAATACTGAAATATAATTTGGTAGACGCAAACAGAATCATTCTCTTCATGCTAGCCCACGACAGAAAAATATATGGAATAATTATGTAATCTGTTGATTTTATGCAGTGAGATCGTTGGCCTTTTGAAGAGTAATATGACTTATATGAAATGTACCTTGTGATCATTGGACTCTCTTAAAAGTTAAATGACTGATCATTTTGGATGATGGTATATTTCCATTACAGTGAAGAATTCCAAAATGCTTTCTTTGCTCATAAGAGGATCAGTGCCGCTCAGGTTTTCACTCAATTAATTGGGTACACGTCTGAGGCTATCCTCGCTGTGCAAAGTGTAAGAGATTCTATTATAATAAAGTGTAAAAAACGCAATTTTCCGATATATCATTTAGTCACAAGCATGACACCTGCTTCTCTCAGAATGCGCACGCACTAACTAGAACAATTTGAAACTAAGACGTAACATAAACGTCTATAAAGTTTATTACATTCCTTATGATGATATTAAATCTGCTTAGAACAAGATAAATTACGTGTAATTACACATCGCTCATCTCAGGCATTCTTCCCTGTACTTGATCATCTGCATTTAATCATTCATTGTAATTAAACTGTATTGAAATCGCTTTGTGGAGATCTAAAGGCTACTTCCTTTGAGTTTGTTTAATATAAAGGTTGGGTACTGATGGAAGATTGTCTGCGCATAAAAACGGATTAGTCAGTATTAAGAAGGATACACATAAATAGTACACTCGATTGAATATACAAAGGGTTCAGAGATGCTTTGTGTAATTTGTTTTTGTACTTCTTGTACAGGTGAAGGTTTACAGCCGTTAATTACATACCTGTATGATTATATATACTTGTAATTTATTTTTTATCCAGACGCACATATTAACACGAAAACACTAGCACACATTTGCTAATATATATATATATATATACAGTGAACCCTCGTTTATCGCGGTAGATAGGTTCCAGTCGCGGCCGCGATAGGTGAAAATCCGCGAAGTAGTGACACCATATTTACCTATTTATTCAACATGTATATTCAGACTTTTAAAACCTTCCCTTGTATGTAGTACTGTTAACAAACTACCCTTTAATGTACAGAACACTTAATGCATGTACTACAGGACCCTAAACTAAAACAGGCACAAATATTAAAGGTGATTTTATATCATACGTTTCCTAAACATGCTAAAAAGCACGATAAAAAATGGCAACCAATGTTTTGTTTACAATTATCTCTGATCATAATGTAGAAACAAACTGGAGGTAGAGCTTTGCTTATTACCCATACATATTTCCCATACTTTTCCCTTAGAACTACATCACATCTTCCTACTTTAGATATATATATATATATATATATATGTGTGTGGTGTGTGTGTGTGGTGTATATATATATATATATTTATATGTATACACATATACATACCTACATATATACATAAATACATGCATACATATATATATATATATATATATTACTGTATATATATGGGTTATGGAAAAAAATCCGCGAAGTGGTGAATCCGCGATGGTCGAACCGCGAAGTAGCGAGGGTTCACTGTATATATATATATATATATATATATATATATATATATATACATGTATATATATATATATATATATATATATATGTGTGTGTATATATACAGTATATGTATATATATATATATATATATATATACAGTATGTATATGGGTACGTATGTGTATATATGTATAATGTATGTGTATGTATGGGTTTTATACCAACTAAGGCAATTTTCGCCTTTGCAT
This sequence comes from Palaemon carinicauda, assembly GCF_036898095.1. NCBI lineage: Eukaryota > Metazoa > Arthropoda > Malacostraca > Decapoda > Palaemonidae > Palaemon > Palaemon carinicauda. The sequence continues at coordinate 42,347,486 of NC_090727.1, forward strand.
GACAACAATTCTCATGCTCTTCAGCAAGTCTATAAGGGTGAGGTTGCTAGTTACATTCAAACAACTTCGTTGCAAAGGTTTTGTTTTTATAGGCGTTTATTTGTTTGTATGTCTGTCCGTGTGTTTGTGATTCCCATAACTCAAAATCTATTCGACCGAATCTCATGAAATACATTGGGATAATTGGCCATTATCCAAGGACAATTTGATTAGATTTTGGGAATGATTAGGTTAAAAGTCAAGTTCACAAAAAAATAAAAAAAAAAATAAAAAAAACCGTCTTTTTGCAATATCGTAGCCAATTTTTATCTAATTTGCATGAAACGATTACCAAAATGTACATAAATCAATTGCCTATTTGTTTATATACAACATGGTATAGACGAAGGTATGCGGTCTACCGAGTGGCCGTTCTATTTACATCTGTTTTTCTTGCTGAAAACTATTTACACCTTGGCGTGCTTTTGGACGGTTGACCTATTGCGATCCAAGGCCCTCCAAACAGGAGCAATGTCCTGTACCACTCCTCGTGCCACCTCCAACTGAATGCACCGCTGTTAGGTTTGCGGCACGGTTGCCACATCCACACACACACACACACACACACATATATATATATATATATATATATATATATATATATATATATATATATATATATATATATATATATATACATGTAGGTAGGTATATGTATTTATCTGTGCGGTATATGTGATTGTGCACCCTTTTTCCGTTGTGAATTGCGAGCGAGATTTTTTGAATAAGTCATAGGAATCAAGCCATAAACATTTTCATAAAAATCCATTGTACCTCTTTTGCATGGAGTGGTAAAAAGTTATGTTTTTTTATAATTCTGTTCGAAGCCAACATCAAGTAACAACTGTTTTTTTTTTTTCTTTTTTAATCTACTGTATAAAAAGTATGAAAGATAATTATACCTGGACCTCATAGGGCAAAAGTATGATTTCATATTAATCAAAATTTATATAGAATTATCAATCAAAGTATTTTTCTTTTCTTTTTTTGGAATTTTACTCTAACAGCAGCTTTATCCATTCAATATAGCAAATATATTCACGGAGAAGTCTTCGGTTCAAAATACGATAAAATGTTAATTTAACCATATGAATTAAATCCTCAAATTCATCCCATCATGAAGTACCATATCTCCTTGTATCTATCATTTCAGTGAAATACAATCATAATATGAAAAACTTTAACCAGTATCAGACAGGCAAAAGGGTCAGATAAGAGGAGGATAACTGAATTCAATCACTGAAAATGGAATGGTCACTGAGAGCGAGACACCAACTGACTTCTTCATTTTGCTGGAATCATCCATTATCGAGGACATTTTAAATTTCAATGTATATATATATATATATACATATGTATATATATATATATATATATATATATATATATATATATATATATATATATATATACATTCGTCAAAGTAAATATATTATTTTGTGTCATATATAAACTAAAATAAAAGACATTAAAGGGATAAGAACATTGCTATATTCTATATAAACAGAATATTTATTTAGATTACCATATCATTATTACTTCAAATTACCAGTAATAAAACACATCGATTTTCACCCTCATCATGGGGAATATGAATAATAGAATAAGAAAATAGCAGTAATAGCATATTAATAGCATCCTTGAATGCTCACCGTGACATCGAGTGATGACCTTAATTAAATTGGAACATAAGTTAATATAACTTTTCCTATAACAAAGTTTGGCAAAAAGAAACTGACTTTTACCTATGATACATTCTCGTCTTAATTGCCGAAGAAGAAATTCTTATTATTTAGAATAGCTCTTGGTGTAGTTTTTCATAGGAGTTTTGGGTTATCAATTTTTGTTCTATATTTTTCATAAGATCGAATTTTTTTACTCAAAATGTGACAATTACGTTGAGAGAGAGAGAGAGAGAGAGAGAGAGAGAGAGAGAGAGAGAGAGAGAGAGAGAGAGAGAGAGAGAGAGAGAGAGAGAGAGAGAGAATATTTGTGATCAATATCTTTCTTATCTATATTTTTCACTCATATTTTATGATATTTAATTCCTACAGTAGATAGAAAATTACTCATTTACGAATATGAAGAAGATGAATTTCAATTGTTTTATTGAATTGGAAAACTCAGTTTCAGTTATGCAAAATTCGGTATTTTCCTATCTTTCTAAGGATGATAAAAAAGGAATATAAAATCATAAGAAAGATTGTAACTTACTTTTGCCACCAAGGGTGTTATTATCCTTATCAATACTTACATTATTGTTATCACTATTCATATTAATAATGGTAAGAGGAAGAAGTGAAGGAAGAAAAGAGTATAAAGAAGAAAAAAAGAAAATTGCGATCACGCAGTAATATTTCGAAACTTTATTGTAGCCGATAACCAAATTCTCTCTCTCTCTCTCTCTCTCTCCTCTCTCTCTCTCTCTCTCTCTCTCTCTCTCTCTCTCTCTCTCTCCTAAAAACTTTTTTATTTCTTGTTACTTGCCATCCCTCGTAAAGACACGTGTATAAGTAGAAACAAAGCCAGAGCTACTTTTCACATAAAATTACTTAGTTGTTCCTCATTTGTAATAATATATAACTAAAATTGAAGAGAGTAACGTATTGAAAAGAGGAGTAACAAGTAAAAATCCTTAGAAAAATCCTAATAAAATATATATGCATAAAGATTTATTGTATTGTACTCATAAGAATATGAATCAGAACTAAGTGTCATTCTGTATTCATTTTTAAAATCAATAGATATTCTAAGAAACAAAAATAAATGTCACTGTATTCCTTTTAAAACCAATAAATATTCTAAGAAACACAAATTAAGTATCACTCTGTATTCATTTCTAAGACCAATAAATATTCTAAGAAACACAGCTGAATATCATTCGGTATTCCTTTTTAAACTCAGTAAATATTCTAAGAAACACAATTAGATATCACTGCATTCCTTTTTAAAACCAATAAATATTCCATAAAACATAACGAAATATCATTCTATATTCCTTTTTAAAACCAATAGATATTCTAAGAAACACAACTAAATATCATTCTGTATTCCTTTTTAATACCAATAAATATTCTAAGAAACACAACTAAATATCACTCTGTATTCCTTTTGAAGACCCGTAAATATTGTAAGAAACACAACTAAATATCGTTATGTATTCCTTTTTAATACCAATAAATATTCTAAGAAACACAACTAAATATCATTCTGTATTCCTTTTCAAAACCAATAAATATTCCATGAAACAAAACTAAATATCACTGTATTCGTTTATAACACCTATAAATATTCTAAGAAAGTTTAAGAAACTCGAACCATCC
>NC_090727.1:42355847-42408347 GCF_036898095.1 Palaemon carinicauda
ATGTCGAAAAAAACATTGTCCCTTTTATATGATGTGCAAAAAATAAAATTTACCTAAAATATCAAATGAACATTATAGTTGTTCCTGATACAAACAGTTTTTTCAAGTCATACATCAGTCAAAATATTTAAATACTTTTGAGAAGATCTTCATTTAATTTTTGCAGTACTACTTGGGAGCGGGAAGGACCCAGTACTAATAACACTAACATTGAAAAAAAAAAAACTAGTAGGCCTACTATTAAACATGCGACTCCATATTGCGTCTTGCTTTTTAGAAATTTGTCGTCTATATAACTTTGTATTCATTCTCAAAAACAGTTTTGCCAATGAATCGTTAGCTTTCCTTATTTATTCTCTTTCGATCAACTTCAAACACTGAAATCATTCATGGGCACAACAAGGTCTTCTTCCGCTTCAGGTATATCAAATTATTCCCAACGTATCTCCTATTCATGACCTCGCTAAACTGTTCCATTCAACGTTGCCTTTTTTCATCCTCTGTTGTTATAACAGATCCATCTCTCTATTTGATGGGTATATGCTGTTTCGTCTTAGCCCCAGCAGAGATTTCATTAATAATTCTATGAGCGATTCTTATACCATAGCTACTCCCTGAATTCATAACTTTGTCAGCTTCATCTGCTTTCCTGTCTGAATATTGTCTCCAGTCATTTTTCTGTTGACCTCACTGTTAATACAGGAATACTTAGCATGCTCTACCTTGTAAGTTTAATTACTTTCTCGAAAACTTTCAACAATCAATTTCTGACTTCTTTTTTTTTTTCCTTTTTATAGTGTCCCACGAATCGTTTGATATCCAAGGCTTTCTCCTTGTAACTGCATGTCACAAACCTTCACTACCAGCTGACTGATATATGTTCTTAATATCAGGCCATTCTTCATTAATGGTCTGCTCTTCGTCTCTTAAAGTCTCTAAGACTGCAAATCGATTCCTACATTCAATTGCAAATGTTTCTCTGTGCTCTTCCTCTAAAAGCTTAGTTGTATCAAACCTAGGTATTCTATCTACCTTTCTGTTGGCTGCTTTCAGTTTTAATTTCAGTGTGGTAATGAAATGTTGGTGATCACTACCAATATTTGCACTTCTATAACTCCTTACATTTCTCAGAATCCTCCTTCTCTCTTTATTAATGGCAATGTGAACTATTTGATTTTAGTAATTGTCATATGGAGAAATCCATGCATATATGTGGATTTCCTCGTGCTGGAAAAGAGAACCTCCAATGACATGATTGTTTGCTGAACAGATACTTATGAAATGAGTTCCATTTTCGTTTGCAACTTTGCCAAGACCCTTGACACCCATCGCATTCTCTATCCCTTGATTATTTCTTCCAACTTTAGCAGTCAAGTCACCAATCACAATTTTCATATCTCAATCAGGGATCATATCTATTACCCTCTGCAGTTCTTCATAGTATTCCTCTTTCCTTTCTTCAGGGGAATCATTTGTTGGGGCATAGCAATCTATAATACTCATATTGCACTGCTTTGATTTGAACTTTGCTAGTAACAATCTATTATTTACAGCTCTACACTCGGTTAATGCCTTTTCTGTTCTTGGTGTCATCATCCCTCCTACCCCTTCTCTTCCAACTCCATCTGATCTTCCTGAGTAGATATATACATATTACCTTGGTCTAAAATTTCCTTACGAATCCCCTTACAACGTGTTTCACTTAGGGCCATGATATCCAAACTATATTTCAAAATTCACTCCACTTGCTGTAACTTCCCAATCTGATTAATTCCATTTACCTATTTTCAATTTTTCCTTAGTATTTATAAACCGGGAGATTCTTAGCACCCCGCTACGCCCGGGACTGGGGACCATTCTATCATCTTCCCTTTCCATGACTGACTAAATCCATACTGGTATCAAATTGGCCACAAGAGCTTTTAGAACTTCCCCTATCCCAAACCTCCTTGTAGACGCTGGAGAATTAGCTTTAGATCTTTACCGAAGGTCTTCTGTTATTTATTATTGGTGTAGGTTGCCAAAACCTCCTGATTCTGTAGCTTCCCAGACTGCAAACCTTGAAAGGCATTCGACATATATTGAGTTGCACCCAAAATTTCCAAAACTTATGAGTTTCGGATAAAACAATTAATAAACATTCTTGATTTAGCTGGGAATAAAAGGCTTTTTTAAAGGATATCACCAACCCCTCCATGGAAATTACCAGAGATATTTTTTCTGTAAACATTTTATTGGTGTAAAAAAGAACATGACTGACTTAAGAGTCCTGTGTCTTTTTAAGGCACATGTTGAAGAACATAAGGAGTTAACTTTTATCTTAACTGATGGCTCCAAAACTGATGCTGGCGTTGGATTTGTAGTATATATCAGTGCTTTTAATTGTGGAGGTCTATTTCCCCTAGTTTTAAAGTCGCTCATGAATGGCAGAAGCAAGGAACAATGACATTGTCATATCAAGCAAGACAATGCCCTAGTGACTGACCATATACACATATGATCAGCGCCCAAGCTCCTTCTCCACCCAAGCTCGGACCAAGGAGGGCCAGGCAATGGCTGCTGATGACTCAGCAGATAGACCTATAGGCTCCCCCAAACCCCGCATCCTTAGGTCACAAGAATGGTGGGTTTGCTTCGACCAAAGAAACTAACAAGTCTGAGCGGAACTCGAACCCAATCTGGGGTTCACCAGTCATGGACGTTACCACTGTTGAACTAATTTACATAATAACCGCTGCTGAAAAAAATAGCTTTAAAAGGAGAGGGCATTTTTACAATATTTAGTTATGCAAGATGTGTCTTATAAGCTATACGAGATTTTAATTCTAGTGACGCTTTACTTTTAAAGATTTTAGAGTGGCTCTTTATTATTGGGCTGAGAGGTATAACAGTTCAATTTTTATGGGTTCCGACTGGCAAATAATGATGCAGCTGAGTTGCTACCAAGAAGGTATCCAATCCTCTGTAATGATTTTATACCAAGTATTAAGAAGTTATTTCATAATAACTGGTAACAGCATTGGGATAGTTTAGATGGAAATGAGATGAGAGAAATAGAAAATTTTATTTCTCCTTTGAGTTAAAACATAATGGCCCCGACAGTGGGAGACTACTTTTTGTAGTCTCCGCATTGGCCACATTCGGTTGACACACGAGTTTTTAATGACTGGCCAACACCAGCCATATTGCGACGACTGTTTGGTAACCCTGACAGTGAGGCATTTGTTGACCGAATATACACTTTTAGCACCTTAAGAAGTAGATATGTTTCAGACTCTGGTTGAGGGTGGCATTTTCAGCCTTGCCAAGATTCTTAGGCAGGATGTGTTGTATTATGCCAGAGGTATTTTTAGATTTATTTCAGAAGCAGATATTCTGAAAGCTACTGAAAGTTATATAGACATCTTTGCTTAAATGGCTCTAAATTGAACACCTTTTATTCTTTATTTATAACAAACGATATCGGGGTCATTGACCTTCGGTGTCAGGATGCCAGAAAGCTCCAAATCAATCAATCAATCAATTCATATTACTTGAATAGAATACCAAACTGTGTCTAACAATCTTGGGTACTAACAATTCTGTTATATACGTTGTATATTAAAAAAAAGGAGCTTTCTTACTTTTCACAAAGTTCCTCATCAGCTGAAGAGGCACTTTGTGAAAACTTTTTTTTTTATATACAACGTACATAACTGGATTTTTAGTACCCAAAATGTATATTACATCAACATATTTCGTTCGTGATTAATCATTTGATTATCTAATACTTAAACTGCAACAGTATTAGACTCAAGAGTACACTAAGAAGTTTGTAGGAATTTGAAATATCTGTTGCAACTTGCATGCAACTGCAGGCCTGGAGTTGTCTCCACCTCTCTTCACGGAACATTTCATTTTTCTTTAAAGCTGTGTATAATTATATATTCGCTTGTCTATCTATTTTACAAGTCATTTCTTCGGCATCCGATCTCTCTCTCTCTCTCTCTCTCTCTCTCTCTCTCTCTCTCTCTCACTGTTCCCATTACCATGGCTTGTAATTAGCTTTTGTTTTTCTGTCTCATCTTAGCATCATGAATTTTGCCAAGTGCTATAAACATTTATAATTGTATTTAGCAACCATCTATAACGAAATAAAAAAGGTAAAAACTTTCATATACCACAATGCCTATATAAGAATTGCAAATTATTTCACATTGCGTTCCGTATACAGCTATAAGTACAAAATTGGCCAGATATATGAATTTTGATGAAAAATCACGTAATAAAACAAATAAATCTTATGATTTCAGAAAGTTATAATAAAAGTCTAAATAAGACATAAAAACTTTTTTATCGAGGTTTTCTCCCAGAGAAAACCCATGTAGTCACGTGACCTTTGCTTAATTATTAGAGTTACTATTCATAGAAATTAACAAAGAATTAATATATTTTAACAAACTTATCGAAGCATTAAAGCATGAGTAGACATTATGAAGAAATAAACTGCTCAAACTACCTGATTTTAGATCACCCATTACTGATTCAATATGGCCATGAGAATAAAAGACTTTTCTGATAAACTTCACACTAAAAATCAGTGTTTTAAGATGAAAAACTTACAGATTAACCTTTTTAAATACCAATATCATACCAATAATATTAACTTATTGTAAATGCATATACAATTAAACAAGCAGATGAGACAATTAGCTTGTTCAATAAGTTCCTTTAAGGAATCGCTTGACAATGTCGTCCCAGGCAACCACGTGACTTACAATAAGGTATATTTTCCTTTGCCTTACTTTTTACCACAATCGTTGTGAACTAGTGACATCTGTTGCCGGTATGTTGTAAAAGTGGATAGAGGGACATTATTTCGAAAAACTATTGTCCTTCTTTATGATGATGTGCAAAAAATAAATTAAATTTACTTAAAATATCAAATGAACATCATAGTTGTGCCTAACAAAACCCGTTTTTAAGTCATTTATCACTCAAAATATTTTATTATCTTTAGAACATTCTTCATTCAATTTTCGCAATACTACTTGGGGGTGGAGTCTATGGCGAGAAGGGACCAGGACTAAAAACAATAACATTGAAAAAATTAGTAATATTAAACATGTGATTCCATATTGCGTCTCGGGTTTAGAAATTTATCTTCTATGTACCTTTTGCATTCATTCTCAAAAATAGCTTAGTCAATAAATAGTTAATTTGCTATAATTATTCTTTTTCAATCACAATGAGGTTGGCTATTCTGGCAAGAAACTGCCGCCAATTTTGAAGAAAAAAGATATCGCTATTTACAGAGACTTTGTTTTAGAAATAAGGAATCGTAAATTTGCGGTCCATATAGACTTTGAGACTATTTCCTCTTTTATGGGAGACTTGTTGGTGCACTAATTTACAAATAAAATAGATAAATATACTTACGAACAAAAGATAACTTCAGAATGTAAACATGCAAATAAATATCTTATACTATAAGACCGATATGTCTCTGAGGACATCTCATTATCATCAGCATCTACTTCCACGCCTATTGACGCAAAGGGCCTTGCTTTTATTTCGCCAGTCGTCTTTATCTTGAGCTGTTAATTCAATACTTCTCCACTTGTCATCTCCCACTTGGGGAGTGCAAAGAACTTGCTCAAACCCTCTCATCTACCCTTCACCATGATCTCGTCTACGAATGGCACCCGATTAATCTCTCTGATAGTTTCATTTCTAATCTTGTCCTGCCATTTAACTCCCAATATACTTCAAAGAGCTTGTTCTCAAATCTACTAAATCTGTTGGAGGCTGTTTCATTGCCATACCACGACTCGTGTCCATACAATAAGACAGATCTCGCTAAAGTGACATATGAACAAATTTTTATTTGTAATTTAAGGCGATTTGATTTCCAAATTATACCTAACCTAGAAATTGTCCGATTTGCTTTTCTCAATCTCTCACTAAACTGCAATTCCAATAACCCTGTATTAGAGATCATAGTTCCTGAATATTTAGATGATTCTACCTCATTAATCCTTTCGCCTTCCAATGATATTTCATCTTCCATTGCATGTTCCGTTCTCATGATCTCTGTCTTTCTTCTATTTATCTTGAGCCCAACCTCGAGTAATATTTCATGCATTCTAGTGAGTAAGCATTGCAAATCTTTTGGTGTTTTGCTTATAATGACAGCATCATCAGCATACTCTAGTTCAGCTAACTTCCTATTACCAATCCAGTCCAAGCTTTCTCCACCATCTCCAACAGTTCTTCGCATTACAAAATCCATGAGCACCATAAACAACATAGGTGACAACACATTCCCGTGTAGTATTCTGCTGTTCACTGGAAATTCAATTGATATGACTATTAACATTAACTTTGCACCTGCTATGCTCATGAACGGACTTTAATAACTTTACATATTTAAGAGGAATTCTAAAATAACGCAGGACACTCCACAAAACTGGCCGGTGCACACTATCAAAGATTTTTCATAGTCCACAAATGCCATCAAAGGTGGATTTCTATAATTTACACATTGCTGTACAACATTTCTTAAAAGGAAAATTTGGTCAGTACAACTTCTACCTTTTCTAAACCCTGTTTGTTCATCTCTCAGCTTTTCATCAATCTTTCTCTCTAGTCTCTTTAGAATGAGCATACCATATATTTTCAGGACAACTGACGTAAGTGTGATGCCTCTAATTATTGCAATCAGTCAGGACTCCTAACTCCTATTCATCAGGTTCTCTGCAGGTATTCCATCGTAATCAGGGGATTTCCATCTCCTAAGCTTTTTAATGATAGCGTCAACTTCAAACAAACTGAATTCATTCATGGGCACATCAAGGTCTTCATCAGCTTCAGGTATATCAGTCGAATTATTCCCTATGTATCTCGTATTCATGACCCCACTAAAGTGTTCCATTCAACGTTGCCTTTTTTTCATCCCCTGCTATTATAACAGGTATATCTCGCTTTTTGATTGGTATATGCTTCTTCTTTGCCCCGGTAGAGATTTCATTAATAATTCTATGAGAGATTCTCATACCATAGCCACTTCCTGAATTCATAGCTCTGTCAGCCTCATCTGCTTTACTGTTTAAATATTCTCTCTAGTCATTCCTGGCTTTTCTTTTAACCTCACTATCAATACTGGAATACTTAGCATGCTCTACCTTCAATTATCATTATTTCCTCGAAAACTCTCAACAATTAATTTCTATCTTTGTCTCTTTTTTATAGTATCCCACGTATCGTTTGATATCCATAGCTTTCTCTTGTAACTGCATGTCCCAAAACTTCACTACCAACTGACTGAGATGTGTTCTTAATATCACGCCATTCTTCATTAATTGTCTGCCCTTCGTCTCTCAAAGTCTCTAAGACTGCAAACAGGTTACCACATTCAATTGCAAATGTTTCTCTGTGCTCATCTTCCAGAAGCTTGGATGTAACAAACCTAGGTATTTTGTCTACATTTCTGTCGGGAGCTTTCAGTTTTAATTTCAGTGTGGTAATGAAAAGTTGGTGATCACTACCAATATTTGCACCTCTATAGCTTCTTACAGTTCTCAGAGTCCTCCTTCTCTCTTTATTAATGGCAATGTGAACTATTTGATTTTTGCAATTGTCATATGAAGATTTGTAGATTTCCTCGTGATGGAAAAGAGTACCACTAATGACAAGATTGTTTGCTGAACAGAAACTCATGAAATGTTCTCCATTTTCATTTGCAACTTTGCCAAGACCCTCGACACCCATCGCATTCTCTATCCCTTGATTATTTCTTCCAACTTTAGCATTCAAGTCGCCAATCACAATTTTCATATCTCTCTCAGGGATCTCATCTATTACCCTCTGCAGTTTTTAATAGAATTCATCTTTCCTTTCTTCAGGGGAATCATTTGTGGGGGCATAGCAAATTGTAATATTCATATTGCACTGCTTTGATTTGAACTTTGCTAGTAACAATCTACTATTTCCAGCTGTCCACTCGGTTAATGATTTTTCTGTTCTTGGTGTCATCATCCCTCCTACCCCTTCTCTTCCAACTCCATCTGATCTTATTGAGTATATATATATATATATATATATATATATATATATATATATATATATATATATATATATATTGCCTGGGTCTAAAGTTACCTAACCAATCCCCTTACAACGTGTTTCACTTGGGGCCAAGATATCTAAACTATATTTCATAAATTCACTCTCCACTTGCTATAACTTCCCAATCTGATCCATGTTTCTAATATTCCAATTACCTATTTTTAATTTTTCTTTAGTAATTATAAACCGGGAAATTCTTAGCACCCCACTAAGACCGGGAATGGAGACCATTCTATCATCTTCTCTTTTCATGACTGACTAAATCCATACTGGTATCAAATTGGCCACAGGAGCTTTTAGAACTTCCCCTATCCCAAACCTCCTTGTAGACGCTCGAAAATTAGCTTTAGATCATTATTGAAGGTCCTGTATTGTTTTTGTTATTGGTGTAGGTTGCAAAGACTTCCTGATTCTTTAGCTTCCCAGAATGCAAACCTTGTAAGGCATCCGACATATTTTGAGTTGCACCCAAAATCTCCTCAACTTTTTATAGCTGGGAATAAAATGCTTTCATAAAGGATATCACCAACTCTTCCATGGAAATTACCATAGATATTTTTTCTGTAAATATTTTATTGGTGTAAAAAATAACATGACTGACTTAAAAGTCCGGTGTCTTTTTATGGAACATGTTGAAGAACATAGGGAGTCAAATTTTATCTTTTAATAATGGCTCCAAATCGGATTTTGGCGATGGATTTGGAGTATATAGCAGTGCTTTTAATTGTAGAGATGCATTTCCCCTAGTATCTTCTATATTTACTGCTGAACTATATGGTACAATAACGGCTGCTGAAAAAATAGCGTTAAAAGAGGATGGAAATTTTACAATTTTTAGTGATACAAGACGTGTCCTACAAGCTATACAATTTTTAATTCCAGTGACCCTTTAGTTTTAAAGATTTTAGAGTGGCTCTTTATTATTGGGCTGAGAGGTATAACAGTTCAATTTTTATGGGTTCCGACTGGCAAATAATGATGCAGCTGAGTTGCTACCAAGAAGGTATCCATCCTCGATAAGGATTTTATACCAAGTATTAAGAATTTGTTTTATAATAATTGGCAACAGTACTGGGATAGTTTAGATGGAAATAATATGAGAGAAATAAAGAATTTATCTCTCCTTGGAGGTATAATATGATGCCCCGACAGTGGGAGACTACTCTTTGTCGTCTCTGCATTGACCACACTCGGTTGACACACGAGTTTCTAATGACTGACCAACACCAGCCAAATTGCAACGACTGTTTGGTATCACTGACAGTATGGCATTTGTTGACCGAATACCCACATTTAGCACCTTAAGAAATAGATATGATTCAGGTTCGAGTTGAGGATGGCAGGTTCATCCTTGCCAAGATTCTTGGGCTAGATGTGTTGTACATTGCTAGTGGTATTTTTAGATTTATTTCAGAAGCAGATCTTCTGAAAGTTGTTTACATTTATATTGATATCCTTTATGGTTTTAAATTGAATACCCTTTTATTCATTATTTATAGCAAACGATAATGGTGTCAATGATCTTCGATGTCAGGATGCCAGAAAACGCCAAATCAATCAGTCAATCAATCATTTCGTATTACATTAAGATATGTCATTTGTAATTAATCATTTCATTATCTAATACTTAAACTACAACGGTATAAGACTCAAGAGTCAACTAAGAAGTTTGTAGGACTTTGAAACAAATGTTGCAACTTGAATGCAACTGCAGGCCTGGAGTTGTCTCCACTTTTCTTCACGGAACATTTAATTTTTCATTAAAGCTGTGTACAATTATATATTCACTTGTCTATCTATCTTACATGTCATTTTTCGGTATCCGATCTCTCTCTCTCTCTCTCTCTCTCTCTCTCTCTCTCTCTCTCTCTCCGGAGTGTTCTCAATAACATGACTTGTAATTAGTTTTTTCCTCTCTTTCATCCAAGCATCATGAATTTTTATAATTGTATTTAGCAACCATCTATAATGAAAATAGGTAAAAAAAAATTTATATTAGAATGCCTATAAAAAAATTACAAATTATTTCACAATGCGTTCCATATACGGCTATAAGTACAAAATAGGCCAGATATATGAATGTTGATGAAAATTCACTTCATACAACAAAGAAATCTTAGGATTTCAGAAAGTTATAGCAAGAGTTTGAATAAGATATAAAAACATTTTTTTTCATCTAAGTTTTCTCTCAGAGAAGTCCCATGTAATCACGTGTCATTTAGTTACATCTGTCCCAGTTTATTAATTGATAAAGTTAATATTCATAGAAATTAACAAAGAATTTATATATCTAAGAAATCCGCGAAGCAGTAAAGAGTAAGTAGACATTTCGACGAAGTAAACTGCTCAAACTGTCGGAGTTTAGATCACCCATTACTGATTCAATATCAAGACAGGAATAAAAGACTTATATTGTGACATAATGATAGAGATCGGTCTTTGAAGATGAAATTCTGGGAAATTAACCTTTTTGAATAACAGGATATACTAATAATATTAACTTACTGTAAAAGCATATCCAATTAAACAAGCAGAGGTGACAGTTAGCTTGTTCAATAAGTTTCCATGGACTCTCCCTGACAATATCGCCCAAGGCAACCACGTGGCTTGCAATAAGGTATATTTTCCTTTACCTTACTCTTTACCACTATCGTGGCATACTAGCGACATCTATTGTCGGTATGTGGGACAACTGGGTAGAGGGACATTATTTCGAAAAACTATTGTCCATGTTGTTGTTGTTAATGTGCAAAAAAAAAATAATATTTATCAGAAACATCAAATGAACATTTTAGTTGTTCAACTCAAACTAATACAAGCCACTATTTAAACAATACATCAGTCAAAATTTTTAAATATATTTTAAGAAATTCTTCATTCAATTTTGGCTATACCACTTAGGGGCGGAGTCTATGGCGAGAAGGAGCCAGGCTTAGAAACACTGACTATGAAAAATATTAGTAAGATTAAACATATGCGATTCCATATTGCGTCTCATTACAGAAATTCAAAGTTCTATGAATATTTTGTATTCATTCTGAAAGACAGCTTGTTCAATGAATCGAGAATTTCATATATTTTTTCCTTTTCGATGACAGTAGGGTTTGCTATCCTGGGAAGACTCTGCCGCCAATTTTGTAAGACGTTACAGCTAATTAAAGAGTTTTTCTTTTAGGTTTAATGAATAATGAATTTGTGGTCGATATAGACTTTATTTCTATTTCCTCTTTTACGGGAGACTTACTGCTGCATTAATTTATAAATTATAGGTAAAAATATACACATGAGAAAAGAGTGACTTCAGAATTTACACACGAAAATAAAATGTTTAAGCTACAAGACCGATATGTCTCTGAGGACATCTACCAGTAACTAAAAGAAATTTAGAAAATGCTGCTTTTTACGTTTAAATACTATGTTGTTTTATTTTGGAAACAATATCAAAATATGTATGTATATTTTGAGCTCTTAATAACAAATACTCAACCAAATTCGATCGATATTAACCGGATTACAAAGGTATCTTGCAATCTTATGTCTGGGAATACCTATAAAGGACGTGGCCAAACTTCAGAAGGAGAAACAGTTCAACCACAGTAATTTAATAACATATCATTTTCACTTAAGATAATAAGGAGGATAACAACGAATTGTAATAGTAAAGCTACATTAGAAATGACGGAAAGAGGCTTCATTACATCAAATTATATTCCAAGCAATTAATTTGCATAAGCTCCTCTTCATGTAGGATTACGGTGTTGGCCACCCTGAGTAAGATTTTTTTTTCTTTTATTACGAAATACACATTTACTATCTTACAATTCATAACATATACCTGTACATCATCGTATATTTATGTGAATATTTTTTTTCTATTTTACATATACTTTATTTACAATTGTAATTTTTATTGTTTATGTAAACATGTTTTCAAATAAATAATATATCTAAGAAATCGGGTGCATAGTTTGAAAAACAAAGGATATCACTGGCACCTTAAATTTAACTTAACTAGAACAGAAATTGGTGTTATTCATCTGCATAGTCGTATACGTTCAGTTACAAAAAATGTCTTACGAATAAAGGCAAAATATACAAACTTAGAGCTTCAACATGGATAAAGATATCTCTACAGACTAATGAAAGTTCATTATAAGATGAATAGAGATCTGTATAAGAGTAATTTACTAACCCAGTTATTCCATAATTATTCTCTCTCTCTCTCTCTCTCTCTCTCTCTCTCTCTCTCTCTCTCTCTCTCTCTCTCTCTCTCTCACCCCATGGTGAAAAACCTTCTTGATCGACTGGAGCCTCGCAGCACTTCACTCCCATCAAGTGGCTTGCCACCAGGGCCACAGGTATATCTATCCCCGTGGCTAAAACCCTCTATATCCTCTTCCTAAGGTCAGTTGTTGACTATTTATCTCCTGCTTTAATTCAATTACCCAGACAGGCGTTACAACCTCTAGAACTGTTCCAAAATAGAGTAATGAGGTTTATCCTAGGATGCCCTCCTTCCACTCGGATAGTCAACATGCAGACTGAACTCAAGTTACCTCCATTGATAGAGAGAATTTATGCCAATGTAACTTTGTTTTCGGTTAAATGTCTACACTCTCCACAATTTACTCCAAACGTCTCTGCTGGCCATAACCTAGTTAGGGCAGTATGTGAAAATCTTCGACACCTTTGTATCGGTGTACCTGAGCAAGCAGTCATCCAAGATTTGCCACCATGGCGGGTTCCTATTCCTGCTGTCACTTTCACACCAACCTCTAAAGATGCCCATACCAGTATACAGAAGCAGCTGGTTTTGGAAACAATATCCAAAGTGTCAATTTACGTTCCTGCAGGACACCAAATCTACGTTGACGGCACAGTACAGGCAGATGGAAGTGCAGCATGTGCTATGTTCTCCCCCACTTTAGAATCTCCTGAGGGTGTGTGGCATGGTCGCAGGTTGCCAAACTCATCCAGTTCCACTTATTGCGAACTTCAAGGTATATGGGATGCAGTAACCCTACTTGTTAGGAGATATGTGAATGGATTGGTGATCTGTGACTCCAAATCTGCACTCCAGGCACTGACATCTTCTAGGCCCAGCTGTGGCCGTGTTGTGCGAGACATATTGTCAACTCGCTGCTGCTTACAATGCCTCGCTTGTCTTGTCCTTCATGTGGATGCCCTCCCATATTGGGCTTGCTGGGAATGACATGGTGGACAGTCTAGCTAAAGCTGCCTGCATGCTGGACCTTGATGACAGAAAAGTTGAGCCGGCACTTCGCTGCCTTAAACATAGAATATATTCAGCAGCTTTTGCCTGTACAGTACAGCATAGGGATGCAGAGAGGGGCACTAGTGTTTCCATACAACATCATGATAACTTTCTGCAGAGCCGTCACAAGTACCGGCGACATGGACTCATGGTGCGTAGGCATAATGTCGTAAGTGCCAGTACAAGGTTGGGATATCGTCCTGTGTGGCAGGTTGGACAGACACTAGATATACCACACTACACCTCATGTAAACTGTGTAACCTTGCTAATGCCAATAACCTTGAACACTACTGCCTTCATTGCCCACTGTCTGGAATCTGTTACCTCAAGGACAAAATTTACTTCAAACCTGCCAATATTTACTCAAAGATGACCACCTAAACGTAATTTTGATTCGTCATCCACACTTTGGTGGCTGCTAAACTGTCTGTTGCAGTTGTTGCGATAATGGAATACGATCTCAAATATGTTATTTTTGTAACTGATATACTGATGATTGAATGCTGTAATTTATTTTCTGTTGATTTCTGATGTATGGTATGTAACTGCTAATATGTAACTTTGTTTGACATTCTTGGGCGTAATAAATTTATTAAATAATCTCTCTCTCTCTCTCTCTCTCTCTCTCTCTCTCTCTCTCTCTCTCTCTCTCTCTCTCTCTCTCTCGTAGAGGAATACTATATCTTCTAACTCTTTATTCTTCTCTCATCTTTTACTTACGCTGGACCTCCAGTTCATGGATCATAAGTAGTTGTAGTGTCACTTTGGGCAATGCTTTTCATGTCCTTCCATTTCCAAAAAATTCTTAAGGCACTGGCACACTTCCATATAGAACTAACATATACGAGCAGATAAGAAAAATTGCTCATATACAAAAAAACACTATAAAGTGATGTCAAAGGTACTTTACTGTACGCTTCTCATACGGTGGTCGGTATAGCTAGCATATGCATTGCGTATAAGTAACGTAATCCGGTCAAACTAGTTATGTATTTAAAATTTATCTAATGATTGATTAAGGAATACAAATGTATGATAGGCGTATGTCAATTTATTCCTTGTGTATATAAACCGTTGAAAGCCTAACGAATGATTAGCATATGAAAAATTTATCTCCTGTGGTTTGTCATATGTGCTATAGAGTGCCATTCCCACTTCATCATCAGGTCTTCTTCCCCCATTTCGTAACTTGAGGAATTTTTCTAGATCTTTTTCCTTTTCTGTTGCATCTGAGAGGATGTGGAGGCTGCTGGTGAATGGGATGGATTCCGTCAGTGTGTTTCAGCAACTGGGACGCATATTAGTGAAATCTGGAAGAGTTCATTCCGGATAAATTTTGCGTCAACAATAGCGTGAACTCGTTCAGTAGACACAAGTATTGCCAACCTTTGATAGTGACCAAGACAGCTGGCATGCGCAACACATTTATGATCCACTTGCAAGAACAGAGGAGCAATGAGATTATGTTTAATTACAAGCGAACCGAACCACGGTGGAGCAAAGACCTTTTTGAAGGACGTGGTATAAAGCGACCTGGAAAGTGATGATAGAGAGTATTGGGTAGGTGATGATGTCATGGGTTGGGTAGTAGTTGCCTCACCTGAGCAAGGCCCCTGATTGGCTAGAGCCAATCAGAGTGTCTGGGGACAAACCCTTCTGGATATCACTAATATGCAACCGGGATATCTGATACCTTTCCAGCTGAATCAGCAACATCAGTGCGTTGATCAGGTTTTCTGTTCCTTTTTTTATTTTACTATTATTATTATTATTATTATTATTATTCCTTGCTAAGCTACAACCCTAGCTATAAGCCCAGGAGCTCCAACAGTGAAAATATCCCAGTGAGGAAAGGAAACAAATAAAAATAAAATTTTTAAGAAGAGTATCTTTGAAGTCTAGTTGAAAGATCTTGGGAAATCAATTTACATATAGGCTGCACATGGTCATGGAACGAAGCTCTTATGCTACCCATACGTTACTTTACTCGTGCGCACACATACATTACTCATACGCTTATATACAGTACTTATATTCTCATATACGATAATCTTATTCTACCCATATGTTCACAGACTGATATATACTACACTTACTATAACATATATTGACATTCGCTTGTAAACGTTATTCATGCACCGCTCCCATAAAAGTTATACGGTACAAATACACTATTCATACGCTACTTATATGTTCATTCTCATATAGTGCAAAAATGGTGATTTCATATGCTCAAAGATGTGGTATAATAGATTTCTCATACAATACTCGTTCGTTCCTTTATAATCTAGAGTATGACAGCGCCTTTAGTCCAAGTCTTTGGCCTATATAAATGACGACGGATGAGCATGAGGCTTCTAACATATAAACTCTTAAACTTAGAGGTAAAAAGTTCGAAGCCATACACAAAAACCTCTTTCAACAATTATCCTATGGCTTTTGTTCATTGCTAAATTTAACAATAGAAATACACTTCAATACTGACGTTCTTCCATGTATCTCCTCTTAAGTTTCATTTCAACGAATTCAGTAGTCTGCTTAAAGATTAATATAATGATGTTACCCTTCCAAGATGTTTAATGCTGTAGGATATAGACTTATTTTTATTTGATTGTCTTTTCTGAATTCCTTTTGCATTGATTCATTATGTTCCAAGAAGGAACTTTATTAAAATAGGAATGCAGCACAAGCAAGTGCAGTAATAATACTTTCATGTGTCTCGATGCTTACACAACAAGAACTCTGAGATCTCCCAGAGAACTGGATTAAGTACTTCACATTCTGAGAGGATATTTTGAACACCTAAACTATGAAGAAATTGTGAAGGGCAGGTTTCAATTTAGCCACATTGTAGGTGGTAAAGGTTTCTACCACGATATCTATTCAGTTTTATGAAACAGCAGAGATCATCAGTTGTACGGGAATTCTATCCCTTCTAAGAAGGGGGATTCAGGTGTCATGCTGATTACCTATAACATGACTTTCCATTCCATTTTGGGGATAAGGAGAGGGAGGAGGTGGGGGGGAGTTCATTACGGGATTGTGTTTGCTGAAATAAATATCAAAAAACAAGATTTAAAAATGAACTGGAAAGCTATTAATATTACCAAAAAAAGGCAGGAAACCATTAATCATATCCTCAAACTTCCGAGGAGTATAAAGTTAATTTTTTATTCCTGGGAAAAACGTGGATCAATTTCGCCTAGCCTCTTTGCTACTCAGTTATTTTACCCAAAACTTAGACTACAGGATAACGTGCAATTTCATAGACAAATTATACAGGAATACTCTGCATGTATAATGTCAGTTTGTATTACGGAGAATAAGCAACTGTTTGAAATAAATTGCTTCAAATCATGGATATTAACTTACCACAATGTTATCTGAATACTGAATCCTACACAACTCATTTATAACATTTGTTTATAGATGGAATTCTAACTTCTTATGAGCGACTCCCAAAGGAATATCATTTCAGAAAACCTGTAACTCCACAAAGAGTTCGTTTTGGAGATATGCTGATACATCGTGAGAGAACAATGATTTTTGTAAAAGAAAATTTTTGGAAGCAGACACCAACTCCATAGTTTTAATTCTTCATTATGTCATAATGGAATGTGTTTTAAAGCGTTAATTATTTCATGGTGTTCCTTGTATTGGTCTGTATTACATGTTTTTATTATTTTGTTGGTTGCAGTCTGATTTTCTTTACTCAATTTATTGTAGAATTGACATAGCGTCATGCACACTAGCTGACTTTGTTTCCATCCAAAGAATTTTGGTGATTTTCGTTAAAGATATTTTGATCATGAGAGAGAGAGAGAGAGAGAGAGAGAGAGAGAGAGAGAGAGAGAGAGAGAGAGAGAGAGAGAGAGAGAGAGAGAGAGCGCTTATGATTTAAAGTATAAAAAATATACTCAGCATTGTGTTAGTATGCTAACATGTTATAAAATGATTGTGCTTAGAAAATTACTATTTCTAAAGAGCTGCAATGACTATGTAAAAATGGTGATTTTTTTTATATTATTTACTTATATAATGAAAAAGCTTATGACTTGGATATCATATCATATTGAGATATTTTGGGTACGGACCATTTTGGAGGAGGATCACTATATTTGAATTTAAAATTTTTGAAGTAAAAGAATATGTATAACGCATCGTCATGAGTTTCAATGAAATACCATTAAGCCTCTGTGCAGGTTTTCCAGTAGTTTAAGATTAGATCCAGGAGAAGAAATAAAGCCGTTTGCAGCAGGTGAAGGATAGACGGATAAATTGAAGAAGAGATATAATTTGAAAAAAAAAAAATTATATGAGAATCAACAACTGCAGACGAACAGGCAGCAGGTGCATATCCAGTATAATGCAGATGGATTATTAGAGAATGAAATTATGATCCAAAGAAAGTCTCTTAAAGCAGCCACACAGCTTTTACCCTTGAAAATGTCTTGTAGGAAGTCCATCTAGATAAGTATAAAACAGAATATTTTGATTCAAAACATTGAGGGAGCAGCAGATCTTAGTTCTTTGTGTAATGCAATTGCCCACACGATGAAGACAAGCTTTGTTTATTGTTCAAGAAACCAAGACACTTGAAGCAAAAAGCCAACGAACACTTCAGGTTTGCCGCAACACAAAGTTAAGGTCTGGGTCCCTGCTGTACTATTCAAGCACTGGTCCAATGAACTTTATCTCCTGAAGTGAAAGTGCATCATTAGATGGAAGTTTGACCGATCAAAGCATAGCTTGCGATAGGCAATGCTCCTGAACATCCTTAAGTCATTATTATGGGGAATCAAATGACATGTGTTCAATCTCTGCCAACAAACAGAACCTCATTACTGCTACCTTTATATCAAGGAATTATTTAGCAAGTAAAAGCCTCCAACACTCAATAGTGTTGTTATTGTTTTAAAATATTTTATTTTAATTGTTCATTACTTCTTATATCGTTTATTTATTTCCTTATTTCCTTTCCTCACTGGGTTATGTTTCCCTATTGAACTCTGGGGCTTAAAACATCTTGCTTTTCCAACTAGGGTTGTAGCTATGCTAATAATAATAATAATAATAATAATAATGATAATAATAATAATAATAATAATAATAACGTCTCGGACTTTTTTAATTAAAATGATAATGAATGAGCTCTTCAAAATTTATGACAAATATTTCAATGGAAATATTCATTTGATAAATTTAGTAGGTAATATATTGCATTCACCGTACACTGCAAAACTTTTGAAAATGGAAACACATTGCATGAAGATGTCATAAAAAGTGTAGAGTAAAAACGGGAATATTAATGAACTCATGAGTTAGAAGAACTACATTAAGTTGTCGACAGAAGAGGAGAATAAAGATAGTTAAGAGGTTGGGCCTCAAGACTGGACTTTGGAAATTTTATTGAAATATTTGGGATTAGTATTGATGGGGATTACAGCATAAAATATAACCCCGTTTGCAGTGCTGCATTAAAGCAAGGATTCATGGAAGCGGTTACCTCTACACTGGGCATATTATCATTAGCATTATTACTGCTAAGATACAACCCTGGTTGGAAAAGCAGGATGCTATGGGTCCAGGGGCTCCAACAGGGAAAATAGCCCAGTGAGGATAGGTAACAAGGAAAATAAAAAAAGAATTAAGAAGAGTAACAACAATAATAAATATCTCCTATATAATCTATAAAAACTTTAACAAAACAAGGTGAAGAGAAATTAGATAGAACAGTGTGCGCGAGTGTACCCTCAAGCAAGAGAAATGAAGAAATTAAGAGGAAGGTAATTGTTACCTATCAAAATGCTCTTTCCAAAACTAGAATAAGGTATTACTACTCATGGGAGAACAGTAGATGGTCCATCATCATAAAAATCGTTTGCTCCCAACCAACAACTTTTGTCTTCATTTTCGGAGTCAATGACTTTCGGTGTCAGGATGCCAGAAAACTTCAAATCGATCAATCAATCGACTTCATCTCCACCCGCTCCTGACGTGCATCCTTCCACGTCATCTGCTCCTCACAACATCCTTCATCCAATACCACATTGGGCTCCTCCACTTAAGGCAACTGAAGGATCCACATGATGCATCAGCTGTTTCTTATGATGAATAAAACCTACGCTATTATCCAAAATCTCATCGGCGTGGGCATCACAAGAATATCATCATCTTTACCATATTCAATCATCGTGGAAGCGGAAGGGAGGACTCAGTAATGACCCAGGTAGCCTCGATTATTTTAGAATAAATGTTCTATAGTTTTATTGCAAAGCTCATATTATGTATTATGTGCACAGTGTTGTACATACATTGTACAGTAGAGGACACTTTGTAATATATTATTGCAATATATGTACACCGATAGTGTATTCTATACAGTACCTGAATATTTTTTATGAATTATAGAGTGCTTATACTAACAGTAACCTACAATATGTAGAGTACTGTGGGTACCTATAAAGGCATAATATAGAACAAACTTTTCCAGGGAGAGAGAGCGTGTGCATATTATATAATTCAGTATTGACAAGAGAGAAAGAATATAAACACCTTTTTATGACTTTTGTGTAGTAGGTATTTTCATCAGAATTATTCAAGAAGCAATCGGTGTTCATGATGCAGGCATCAAAACGTTTAGCCTGAAAATAATTTAATGTTAGCAAAATTAATTTATTAAATATGTAAGACGTGAACAAATTAATAACTAAGGTGGCACATCCTTGGCATTCCATTTCTCAAGCAAATTTTATTGTAGTAATTTCTTCTGGGAAATAATAAATTTTCATTAACAACAAACATCTGTTGTTTCCTTCGAGTTCAGTGAAGTTCAAGTTATTCATCAATCAGTAAATGAAGAACTAGTATTGGTTACAAAAATAGTATTCATCTCTCTCCTCTCTCTCTCTCTCTCTCTCTCTCTCTCTCTCTCTCTCAATAAATGGAGAGCTATATTGGTTACAAAAATAATCTCTCTCTCTCTCTCTCTCTCTCTCTCTCTCTCTCAATAAATGGAGAGTTATATTGGTTACAAAAAATAATATCTCTCTCTCTCTCTCTCTCTCTCTCTCTCTCTCTCTCTCTCTCTCTCTCTCTCTTTCTCTCTCTCTCTCTCTCTCTCATCAATCAATGAATGGAGAGCTATATTGGTTACAAAAAATATTCCTCTCTCTCTCTCTCTCTCTCTCTCTCTCTCTCTCTCTCTCTCTCTCTCAATAAATGGAGAGCTATATTGGTTACAAAAAATAATCTCTCTCTCTCTCTCTCTCTCTCTCTCTCTCTCTCTCTCTCTCTCTCTCAATAAATGGAGAGCTATATTGGTTACAAAAAATAATCTCTCTCTCTCTCTCTCTCTCTCTCTCTCTCTCTCTCTCTCTCTCTCTCTCTCTCTCTCATCAATCAATGAATGGAGAGCTATATTGGTTACAAAAAATATTCCTCTCTCTCTCTCTCTCTCTCTCTCTCTCTCTCTCTCTCTCTCTCTCTCTCTCTCTCTCTCTCTCTTATTTTCATGACTATTTTGCGCATATACGACTTGTAATTAGATTTAGTTTTTCTCTCTCATTTCAGCTGTATTTTTCTATGGGCTACAGCCACCTCTAATTATATCTGACAACTATATATGATGATAAAAGGTCAAAATTCTACATATTAGAATGCATATATAAAAGTTGTATATTATTTCCCCATCGTTCCATATACGGCTATAACTAAAAGTTATCCCAATGTAGAAACATGAATATTGATAGAAATTCAAGATATAATAAAAATCTTATGATTTCAGAAAGTTACAATCAGATTTCGATATATGGTCAGGAAAACTATTTATTTTCCAATTACTTTTTCTCCAAGTGAAGTCAATTGTAATCACGTGACATTTGGTTAAATCTGTCCCAATTTATTAATCAATAAAGTTATCATTCATAGAAATTAACAAAGAATTTATATTATATTTTAACAGACTCATCGAAGAAGTTCAGTTTCAGTAGACATTATGACGATATAAACTGCCCAAACTATCAGAGTTTAGATCACCCATTGCTAATTCAATACGAACATAGGAATGAAAGACTCCTCTGATAAAGTTCACACAAGAAATCAGTCTTTTAAGATGGAAATCTTAGAAATTAACCTTTTAAATGACATGATATCATACTAATGATATTAATTTATGGTAGATTCATCTACAATCAAACAAGCAGAGGAGACAATTGGCTTGTTCAGTAAGTTTCCATTGACTCGCCTTGACAATATCGCCCCAGGCAACCACGTGGCTTGCAATAAGGTTCATTTTCCTTCACCTTAGTTTATATTACCATTATGGCATACTAGCGACATCTATTGTTGGAATGTGGAAAAGTGGCTAGAGGGACATTATTTCGAAAAACTATTGTCTTTTTTGTTGATAATGTGCAACAAAAATATACTATACCTAAAGTGTCAAATAAAATTATAGCTATTTCATTAATATTACTACAATTGACTTTTTAATAATACATCGATCAAAATTTTTAAATACCTCGAAGGAAATTTTTCATTCAAAATCTGGCAATACCACTTAGGGGCGGAGTCTATGGCGAGAAGGAACCAAGACCAAAAACACTAACATTGAAAAAAATTAGCAAAATTAAACATAAGTAATTCTATATTCCGTCTGAGTTTAGATATTCAAATTCTATTAAAGTTTTATATTCATTCTTAAAGATAGATTGGCTAATGAATCGTTAATTTTCTATAAATTTTCCTTTTCGATGACAGTAGGGTTAGCTATCCTGGCAAGAAAATACCGCCAACTTTGAAAAAAGAAAAAAAAAAGAATACCTTCATTCACAGAGTTTTCTTTTAGGATTAATGATTCGTAAATTTACGGTCTATATAGAAGCTGTGTCTATTTCCTATTTTAAGGGAGACTTGTTGGTAGATCAATTTATAAATGAAATAAGTAGATATACTTATGAACGGAAAAAATAACTTCATAAGTAAATATAAAAATAAATATTTTAAACTATAAGACCGATAAGTCTCTGAGGACATCTACCGGTAGCTTAAAGAAACTCAATAGATGCTGTTATTTGTTTTCAAATACTATATTGTTTTATTTTTTAAATACTGCCAAAATTTCAATGTGCACACATATGATTACCTGTGTGTTTTTGTGATATCTATGCTCTTAGTAACAATTACTTCACAAATTTTGATCAGTAGTAAAGAAATTACATAGAGCTGGAGTGGCTTACGTCAGGAGGAGAAGCAGTTCGACCACATTCATTCAATAATTTATTATGTTCACTCAAAATAATCAGAAGAATAACAAAGAATTACAAAAGTAAAATTGTCATTATAAATGACAGAAAGAGGTTTCAGTGCATCAAATCATATTCCAAGCAATTAATTTCCATAACTTCCTCTTCTTGTAAGATTGAGGTGTTGGTAATTCTGGCTAAGAAATCGGGCGCATAGTTTGGAAAGCAAAGGATATCAAGAAGAATTGAATTTAACTTGACTAAAACAACAAGCGGTATTATTCTTTTGTCTGCTAATGAACGCCCAGTGACTAAAACTGCTTTGCGATTAACATCATCTCCTACGCCTATTGACGCAAAGGGCCTCAGTTGGATTTCGCCAGTCCTCTCTATCTTGAGTTTTTAAATCAATACTTCTCCATTCATCATCTCCCACTTCACGCTTCATAGTTCTCAGCCATGAAGGCCTGAGTCTTCCAACTCTTCTAGTCCCTTGTGGAGCCCAGTTGAACGGTTGGTGACCTAATCTCTCTTGGGGAGTGCGAAGAGCATGCCCAGACCATCACCATCTACCCCCCACCATGATCTCATCCACATATGGATGAAATAAAAGCATATATATATATATATATATATATATATATATATATATATATATATATATATATATATATACTTTTACGATTTTTCATTAATAAAACACCTTTATAAGATGAATAGAGATCTGTCTATACGTATTTTACCGGGCCCAGTTAGTCCATATTTTTTCTCTCTCTCTCTCTCTCTCTCTCTCTCTCTCTCTCTCTCTAGAATAAAGGAATGTTATACCATTTAACTCTTTACTGTTCTCTCACGTTTACCCTGTCGCTGGACCTCCATTTCCTGGATCACCTTGAGACGCCTGATTCATAAGTAGTTGCAATGTCACTAAGGGCAATGCGTTCATGTCCTTTCGCTTCCAAAATCTTGTTATCACACAAAGCCATGTAGTACTAACGCAAAGGGTTAATTGAGTTTATGTTAAATACGTTTCGATTACGCAGGTAATTGTTAATGAATGTTCCCATACGCAGAGGGGCAGAAATATCTTGAGCGTATGAGTCACACGTTATTCATGCGCTGAGGATAGAGGATAGGCTAGGAATACAAATAAGTTAGAATGACGATAAAGGAACGTTACTATACGCTTCTTATACGGTGGTCGTTATCGCTAGCGTATGCATAGCGTATAAGTAACGTAATGCTGACAAACGAGTAGTGCATTTAATGTATCGCTAACCATTCAAATATATGCCTGGCGTATAGCAACGTATTCCTTGTGTATATACGCATGTTTAGCGTATGGGAAAAAAATTATCCCGTGCGTTTTTGTCATATGTGGTATTGAGCGCCATTTCCACTTCAACGTCTAGTCCTCTTCCTCCATTTTGAAACTTGGAGAGTTTCTCTGGATTTTTTTCCGTTTCTGTTGCATCGAAAAGAATGTGGAGGCAGACATTGAAAGGGATGAATCTCGTCAGTTTGTTTCAGCCAACAGCACACCTGATGTTATTATTATTATTATTATTATTATTATTATTATTATTATTGTTATTATTATTACTTGCTAAACTACAACCCTAGTTGGAAAAGCAGGACGCTATAAATACAGAGGCTCCAACAAGGAAAATAGCCCAGTGATGAAAGGAAACAGGAAAAAATAAAAAATATTTTAAGAATAGTAACAATAGAATAGATATTTCCTATATAAACTATAAAAAACTTTAACAAAACGAGAGGAAGAGAAATGAGATAGAAGAGTGGGCCCGAGTGTACTCTCAAGCTGAATCAGCACCATCAGTGGGTTGGTCACGTTTTCTGTTGCTTTCAGTGTATTTTCTTCTGGATAAAGTCACCTTCGGTGGTATCATTGAAGTCTTGTTGAAGGATCTTGGGAAAATTCATTTTCGTAAATTCTACAGATGGCCGGGGAGCGAAGTAATTAAGCTACTCATACGTTACTCATCCCTCATACGCTCATATACCATACTGAAACGCTCTCATAAGTTGTAGTAAGTCACTCATGTCCGGTAGTCTCTCTTCGATAACCATTACTTATCAAACTTCGCTTTCGAATCTCAGTCACATTAACCAATGCTATATTTTTTTTACGAGAGGATTAACTAATGCAAATGACAATGCTTAATATGTTATTTGATGGTCCTATCACACATGGTAACCCTACGCACCACAGTACCTACAAGATCAGTTTATTGTAAACACTTGGGTATTTCGTGAATCGCAAAGCATATTACGGGTTTATTCTCAAATCCACTGTATCGAAGCAATTAGAGAACAAAAAAGTCCTCACTTTCATCTTAAAAGCTTTTAATATCTTCAGATTCCGACTGTCCAGGAGGAACTTGTATATTCTTGGGGCTGCTTTTACAGTATTTGAAAGCTCTTGATTGATTGATTAATTTCAGGTTGTCTGGCACAGGGGTTCCCAACCTGAGTTACATGTACCCCCTGTGGTACAATTAATATCTTTTGATATTCATAATCAGTATTTCCTCATTTTACCTTTATTATTGTATTTATTCCCTGTGGACTATTACTTTAAATTCAAAATCACTGGATATCATCTCAGGAACATTGATTTTGAAAAGAAGTATTTGGATGAATATTCTGTAAAGAAACTTGTGATAAACTGTTTTATTACTAGGATTGACTACTGCGACTCCATCAACTACGATCTTCCCAGAATGTAACTCAAGAAATTTCAAAACGTAATAAACAGAGGAGAAAGACTGATGAAAAGTGTCTTACACTTGAAAAGGATTACTCCTATACTAATTGAATTACACAGGCTGCATATTAAAGCAAGGAGAAGGACACTCCAAAAGCAAACCATTGTTCTCTAGTCTTGGGTAGTGCCATAGCCTCTGGACCATGGTCTTCCACTGCCTTGGGTTAGAGTTCTCTTGCTTGAGGGTACACTCGGGCACACTATTCTATCTAATTTCTCTTCCTCTTGTTCTGTTAAAGTTTTTATAGTTCATTTAAGAAATACTTATTTCAATGTTGTTACTGTTCTTAGAATATTTTATTTTTCCTGGTTTCCTTTCCTCACTGGGCTATTTTCCCTGTTGGAGCCCCTGTGCTTATAGCATCTTGCTTTTCCAACTAGGGTTGTAGCTTAGCAAGTAATAATAATAATAATAATAATAATAATAATAATAATAATAATAATAGAGTATAAGATATGTGCAATAACCCATTGAATTATCAGAACCAGACGTCCAAAATATCTAAGAGAATTAGCTACATATCGTGCAGCCAACTAATCGTGTACACACGAGATTAGTTACAGATGGTTTCAAATTATTGGAGACAAGATGCATGTCTACTGTAGGATGTATAGCAGGGGTTCCCAACCTATTTCTGTACCCCTTTTGGTATCTTTATACATTCCTATAATCCCCTAAAATTGAGGATAAAAAGGAGAAACAATAAAATTGATATATAAATATATCATTTAATCTCAATGTAAGTTACATCATGTATTACGCAGTTCTGATTACTCTCTCAGATCCAATGTGGTGACCGGGTGGTATCGTTCTTGCCTGATGATTGCCACACTGGGGTTCGAGTCCCGCTCAAACTCGTTAGTTCCTTTGGTCGCTACAACTTCACCATCTTTGTGAGCTAAGGATGGGTGTTCGGGGGAGCCTACAGGTCTATCTGCTGAGTCATCAGCAGCCATTGCCTGGCCCTCCTTTGTCCTACCTTGGATGGAGAGGGGCTTGGGCGCTGATTATATGTAATACGGTCAGTCTCTAGGGCATGGTCTTGCTTGATAGGGCAATGACCTGGCATTCATGAGCGGCCTTTAAACATTCAAAACCCCCCAAGAGTAAAAATATACCATTTGGGGTACATGTACCCCAGGTTAGGAACCCCTGTTCTTGAGCTTTCAAATATTCGACCCCCAAAACTATACGAGAAGTTCCTACTGGACATCAGGAAGGCTGGAGATATTAAGGCTTTCAAGATGAAAGTGAAGACTTCTTGTTCTATAATTGCTTCAATAATGTGGATTTGACAATAAACACGCAATATTCTGTCACCAAAAGATACCCAAGAATGTAACCTATACAACAAACAGAATATTATTATTATTATTATTATTACTTGCTAAGATACAACCCTAGTTGGAAAAGCAAGATGCTATAAGCCGAGGGACCCCAACAGGGAAAATACCCCAGTGAGGAAAGGAAACATGTAACAACATTAAAGTAAATGTAGGTTCCCATTTGTGATAGGACCAGGAAAGCAGCTCTCAAAGTAAATGATTATGGCCCATCTTTTCTATCCCTGACATTAGGTCATGTTATTTATACTTAGCAAAGAAAAAAATATCATGTGAGATTGCATATGCACTTATGTGGTACACTTGAAAAGAAAATGGTGAAAACATAAGTTAGAACTTAAAAGCTCTATTCTGTTTGATCTATTGTCAATATACTCCAATCGAATAAAGAACTAGATATAAAATAAAATCGAAATTAATTCTGTAAGAACCATTAAGCATCATTTCACACTTTATATTTAGTAGTATTTATTAAATAGTAACACTTTATAACTTATATTTTGGGAGAAGTAAAACTCATCCTAGCAAAACTTTATTTATTGTAGGATTTCTCAAAATTAAACAACAGCTGGATCAATATCAGTTCTCTCACAACCTTGTAATCTACCCTATGACTGAGACTACTCCGCCAGTTACCCACCACAGTCGAGTAACATTGAGTAATGAATGCATTGACTAGGAGAGTTACTCCCTTTATCGCCAAACCCCACCCAGGGATCGATCTTGTGGAAATCACTGGCTAACAGAGGATAACCAACGTACTCGTTCTGAAAGTAAGCAGCATATGCCTTGAAATAATTACGATAAAAACGAATCAATTTAGAGAGAGAGAGAGAGAGAGAGAGAGAGAGAGAGAAGGGGCAAGTAATTCCAACAGAATGGACCCTCCACAAGGATGTATGCAAGAGACTTTGGGCCACTTGGGGCCAACCAACCATAGATCTCTTTGCAACCTCGATGACCAAGAGGCTCCCAATATATTGCTCACCAATCCCAGACCCAGCAGCAATACACATAGATGCCTTTCTCCTAGATTGGTCGCATCTAGATCTATACGCATTCCCACCATTCAAGATTGTCAACAAGGTACTGCAGAAGTTCGCCTCTCACGAAGGGACAAGGTTGACGCTAGTTGCTCCCCTCTGGCCCGCGAGAGAATGGTTCACCGAGGTACTTCGATGGCTAGTAGACGTTCCCAGAAGTCTTCCTCTAAGGGTGGACCTTCTACGTCAGCCACACGTAAAGAAGGTACACCAAAGCCTCCACGCTCTTCGTCTGACTGCCTTCAGACTATCGAAAGACTCTCGAGAGCTAGAGGCTTTTCGAAGGAGGCAGCCAGTGCGATTGCTAGAGCAAGGAGAACATCCACCCTTAGAGTCTACCAATCGAAGTGGGAAGTCTTCCGAAACTGGTGCAAGTCAGTATCTGTATCCTCGACCAGTACCTCTGTAGCTCAAATAGCTGATTTTCTCTTATACCTGAGAAAAGAACGATCACTTTCAGCTCCCACTATCAAGGGCTACAGAAGCATGTTGGCATCGGTCTTCTGGCATAGAGGCTTAGATCTTTCCAACAATAAAGATCTACAGGACCTCCTTAAGTCTTTTGAGACCACGAAGGAGCGTCGTTTGGTTACACCTGGTTGGAATTTAGACGTGGTACTAAGATTCCTCAGGTTTGAGCCGCTACAATCAGCCTCCCTGAAAGATCTCACCTTAAAGACACTTTTCCTGGTATGCTTAGCCACAGCTAAAAGAGTCAGTGAGATTCATGCCTTCAGCAAGAACATCGGATTTTCGTCAGAAAAAGCTACATGTTCTCTACAACTTGGTTTTCTAGCCAAAAATGAGCTACCTTCTCGACCTTGGCCAAAATCGTTCGATATTCTCAGCTTATCGAATATGGTAGGCAATGAACTAGAAAGAGTCTTATGCCCTGTGAGAGCTCTTAAGTTCTATTTAAAACGAACTAAACCTTTACGAGGCCTATCTGAAGCTTTATGGTGTTCAGTTAAGAAACCATCTTTGCCTATGTCAAAGAATGCTTTATCCTATTTTATCAGACTGTTAATACGAGAAGCTCATTCCCATCTGAGTGAGGAAGACCAAGCATTGCTGAAGGTAAGGACACACGAAGTTAGAGCTGTCGCAACTTCCGTGGCCTTTAAGCAAAATAGATCTCTGCGAAGTATAATGGACGCAACCTATTGGAGAAGCAAGTCAGTGTTTGCGTCTTTTTATCTAAAGGATGTCCAGTCTCTTTACGAGGACTGCTACACACTGGGACCATTCGTAGCAGCGAGTGCAGTAGGGGGTGAGGGCTCAACCACTACAATTCCCTAATTCCATACCCTTTTAATCTTTCTCTTGAAATGTTTTTATTGTTGTTTTTTGGGTTGTCCGGAAGGCTAAGAAGCCTTTCGCATCCTGGTTGATTTGGCGGGTGGTCAAAGTCATTTCTTGAGAGCGCCTAGATTAGGGGTTTTGATGAGGTCCTGTTGTATGGGTTGCAACCCTTGATACTTCAGATCCTAGGGGTCGATCAGCATCCTAAGAGGATCGCGAGGCTCCGTAAGGAAGACGTACTTAAAAGGCAGAGTAATTGTTCAAGTCGACTTCCTTACCAGGTACCTATTTATTTTGTTTTTGTTATTTTGATAACTTCTAAAATGAAATAAAAACTCTTAGCTCATAAAAGTGTAAACATATATTGCTGGTCTTTACCCACCCCCCTGGGTGTGAATCAGCTATATAATCACCGGCTAAGTTAAATATTGAAAAATGTTATTTTGATAATAAAATAAATTTTTGAATATACTTACCCGGTGATTATAAATTAAAGGACCCTCCCTTCCTCCCCAATAGAGACGCAGTGGGACGAGGAGAAAATTGAGTCTTTGTTTACATTGAGTACTGGGTATCTGGACGACAGATGGCGCTGTTGGGCACACCCGCAACCTGTGTAGCGATCGCTGGCGAGTTTTTACCGTAGAGTTGTCTGTCGGGCAACAGAGTTGCAGCTATATAATCACCGGGTAAGTATATTCAAAAATTTATTTTATTATCAAAATAACATTTTTTTCAGAAATTTACACTTCAGTTAGGTTATAGAGTAGGGAATAAATTTCTCTGTAAGGTAGCTTATATACAGTGTACAATTTAGTGTCAAAATATACCATCTGAAAAAGTCCAGTATTGCAGAAATTCTTTTGAAAGATTGTTCTCAAATTATTTTAGGTGAGTTAGTCATAAATTTTGTTTTTTAAATATTTAACTTAGCCGGTGAATATATAATACCTGCAACTCTGCGGCTCGACAGAAAACATACTCAAAAAACTCGCGAGCGATCGCTATGAAGGTTGCGGGTGTGCCCACCAGCGCCAACTGTCGGCCAGATACCACTCTTGTATGTAAACAAAACCTTCAATTCTTTTCTGTCGACGTTGACGACAAGACGTATTCATACTCGCTGTAGAACCTGGAGTTTTCCCATCATATTTGGTGAAGTACTTTATTTTGGTTTGAGCTTTCGCAGTGCAGGTGTTTTTCCTCAACATAAACTCTTGAACTCTTTATTGAATCGGATTATTTGTTGATGACTTGGATTGTTTTTGGAATTTTCTTTGACTAATTCAAAATGGCTGACCCTTCTCAAGTACCTAGATTTCGAAAGTGTAATGCTAGGGACTGTAATAGGCGTCTTCCAAAGGCTTCTCTCGACCCACATACTGTTTGTTCCAATTGTCGGGGTAAAACCTGTCAATTGGGAGATCGGTGTGAGGAATGCGTGGGCCTTTCGGAATTCGATTGGCTCGAATATGATAAATATGCACGTAGACTAGAGAGAGATAGGGTAAGGAGAAGTTCATCTAGGTCCGTAGATTTTCCTCTCCACATGCCCCTGAACCTAATCCTTCCCCTGTAGTGGTTGTTCCTAACCCCCCTTCTAGCACTCAGGAACCGTCTATGCAAGACATGTTACGTGCTATTCATGCCTTGGGGGAGAGAGTTGAAGCGTTAGCAAGTGACCGTAATCAACTCATGGCTGACGTGAAGGAACTTAAGTGCCATAGTGCCACGGCGGAAAGTGGGAAAGTGATTAGTGCGCAAAGTGTTGTGAACAGTGTTGCGACCGAGGGTTCGTCTGTTCGTGCCTGTCGTTCACCTAGTCCAGGACCTCTTGCAAGCTCCCAAGCCCAGGGGAGAAGCAATGTCGTACGACTTATGGGTTCGAGAGGCCTTGATCAGCGAACAGACGTTCCCTCTATGGTATCAGGCGTATCTCGTCAAGATCGCCCCTACCATAAGACGAGAGAGCCCATTTTTCCCTCTCTTCCGAAGGCTTTTCACGCAAGAAACCATGGAGCAAGGTTTCTAGGCCTCTTAAACGCAAGTCGGTCCCTTCAGGACAGGTCCAACGTCCTGGATGTAGTCATTGGGACAGTTCTGACCCGTTGCTGTCATCGGATGACTGCTCGCCGCCCAAGCAAGGCAAAGTTGTGCCGTCTCAGTCGCTAACCCCGTCTGTTACCGCACCCGTTCCCGTAGACCCTAAATGGGTTATACTGCAGGACATGCAGTCTAAGCTTGCGTCCCTTATGGAAGACTACAACGCAGAGAAGGTTTCCGTTGAGCCTAGCCGTTTATCTCATAGAGATCCTGGCCTTCAGCCACCCAAGCGTTCTGTTGTGCGTCCTGTTGACGTTGGTGTAGCCATCTCACGTCAAACGGTTGGGGTAGTACCACACTCGATGCGGTCTCGTGTGGATTTTCAGCCGCATGTGGACGTTAGGCAACTCGCTGATGCGTCTGGTGACGTTCAGGACGTTCGCCAACCATCAGAGTTGACTTGTTTTGACGCGGTGCGTCAACCTCCGCAACCTAGAGTTGTTTTGACTGCACAACCTAGGTGGTCTAAACAGTCTCGGGTGGACGCTGTGCTTCCTCACGCACCTGTTGTTGTTGACAGTTCCCAGACTGTCAAGCAGTTTCAGGACGCTGCGTCCTGCTCCGTCACGTATGCACCAGTGCGGGCGGACGCTGCGTGTCAAGCATTGCCAACTCCTTTGCTTGTTTCTCATCAGTTGTCAGATGAGGAACTTTCGGATGAAGACGTTGCTGACCCTCAGCCTGAGGAT
Source organism: Palaemon carinicauda (assembly GCF_036898095.1). Classification (NCBI taxonomy): domain Eukaryota; kingdom Metazoa; phylum Arthropoda; class Malacostraca; order Decapoda; family Palaemonidae; genus Palaemon; species Palaemon carinicauda. Next base: position 42,387,744 of record NC_090727.1, read on the forward strand.
CATCCTTCAGATATTGATGAGCCTAGAGCAGTTCCGCCATCTATGGACTTTAAAAAAGTCATGCTCATTTTTAAAGAGTTGTTTCCTGAACACTTTGTCTCTGTGGCTCCTCGTTCGCCGCCGTCTGAGTTTGTTTTAGGCGTACCTGCTGACATGCCAGCCTTTACAAAACTCGTTCTCTCTCGCTCATCCAAGAGAGCTTTACGGCTGTTAGGCGATTGGTTGGAAACCAAGAGGAGTTTAGGGAAGACGGCCTTTGCCTTCCCCCCATCTAAACTCTCGTCTAGATCGAGCGTCTGGTATGCCACGGGAGAAGTTCTCGGCTTGGGAGTTCCTGCCTCTGCCCAGGGCGACTTCTCAAGTCTTGTAGACTCTCCCCACCGCCTAGCCATGAGACGCTCGAAGATTAGTTGGTCATCCTCAGACCTTGACCATCTACTTAAAGGCATTTTTAGGGCTTTTGAAGTTTTCAACTTCCTTGACTGGTGTTTGGGAGCCTTGAGTAGGAAAATCTCCTCCGCCGATAGAGATGTCTCCTTACTCATTATGTCCTGCATGGATAAGGCCATCCGCGATGGATCCAATGAGCTCTCCTCCTCGTTTACTTCAGGAGTCCTAAAGAAACGAGAGTCTCTGTGCTCTTTTCTGTCAGCAGGAGTGACGCCCTGTCAACGATCTGAGCTACTCTTTGCCCCTTTGTCTAAGTTCTTGTTTCCTGAATTTTTAGTTAAGGACATAGCGTTGTCTCTAGTACAGAAGGACACCCATGACTTGGTTGCGTCCTCGGCTCGCAAAGGGACCCCTTCGTCTGCCTTTTCTGCTAGACCTAGGATAGACACTCCAGCGTCCAGGTTTATTCCGCCCTTTCGTGGCAGAGCCCCCAGCAGGGGAAGTACTCGTGCCGAAGGAAAGAGAGGAAAGAGGAAAGGAGCCAAGTCCTCGCGTGGCAGAGTCTGACTGCCCGCAGCTTCAGACAGCAGTAGGTGCCAGACTCAAGAACTTCTGGCGAGCCTGGGAGAAGAGAGGCGCAGACCAACAGTCTGTGAGGTTGCTCAGAGAGGTGTACAAAATCCCATTTGTACGCAAACCTCCTCTAGCGACTTCCCCCATCGATCTCTCTCCCAGGTACCGAGAGGAAGCAAAGAGACAAGCCCTGAAACTAGAAGTGTCTCTTTTGCTAGAGAAGGGAGCGGTGGTCAAAGTCTCGGACCTTCAATCACTGGGGTTTTACAACCGTCTCTTCCTAGTACCGAAGAAGACAGGAGGTTGGAGACCGGTGCTAGACGTCAGTGCTCTGAATGTCTTTGTCACAAAGACAAAGTTCACCATGGAGACCACGAAGTCTGTCTTAGCAGCGGTCAGAAAGGGAGACTGGATGGTCTCTCTCGACCTAAGAGACGCTTACTTCCACATCCCCATTCACTCAGATTCCCAACCTTTTCTGAGATTTGTGTTCGACAATGTGGTGTACCAGTTTCGGGCCCTGTGCTTTGGCCTAAGTCCTGCTCCTCTCGTGTTTACGAGGCTTATGAGGAATGTGGCCAAATTCCTCCATTTATCGGGTATCCGAGCCTCCCTTTATTTGGACGACTGGCTTCTCAGAGCCTCGTCCAGTCATCGCTGTCTGAAGGATCTCAATTGGACATTGGATCTGACCAAGGAATTGGGACTTCTGGTCAACTTGGAAAAGTCCCAGCTGATCCCATCCCAAACTATACTGTATTTAGGGATGGAGATTCGCAGTCCAGTTTTTCGGGCTTTTCCGTCTGCCCCCAGAATAGATCAAGCCCTGCTCGTAATCCAAAGGATGTTGAAGAGAGAACGTTGCTCAGTCAGGAATTGGATGAGTCTAGTAGGAACTCTATCATCCCTGGAGCAGTTTGTCTCGCTAGGAAGGCTACACCTCCGACCTCTACAATTCCATCTAGCTTTTCACTGGAAAAAGGACAAGACGCTAGAGGCGGTCTCGATCCCGATTTCCGAAACAGTAAAGACTTGCCTGAATTGGTGGAAAGACAATATCAGTCTACGAGAGGGACTTCCCCTAGCAGTTCAGAAACCAAACCACGTTCTATTCTCAAACGCATCGGATTTGGGTTGGGGTGCGACACTGGACGGTCGGGAATGCTCAGGTCTGTGGACCTCAAGTCAGAGGAGCATGCACATCAACGGCAAGGAGCTTTTGGCAGTTCACCTGGCTTTGATGAGCTTCGAGAGTCTCCTTCGAGACAAAGTGGTGGAGATCAACTCGGACAACACCACAGCCTTGGCGTACATTTCCAAACAAGGAGGCACCCACTCCCTGACACTGTACGAGATCGCAAGGGACCTGCTCATCTGGTCAAGAGATCGAGGCATCTCCCTGGTAACGAGGTTTATCCAGGGCGACTTGAACGTTCTAGCAGATTGCCTCAGTCGGAGAGGTCAGGTAATTCCTACCGAATGGACCCTCCACAAGGATGTGTGCAAGAGGCTTTGGGCGACTTGGGGTCAACCCACCATAGACCTCTTTGCAACCTCGATGACCAAGAGGCTTCCAATCTATTGCTCTCCAGTCCCAGACCCAGCAGCAATACATATAGATGCCTTTCTCCTAGATTGGTCTCACCTAGACCTATACGCATTCCCACCATTCAAGATTGTCAACAAGGTACTGCAGAAATTCGCCTCTCACGAAGGGACAAGGTTGACGTTAGTTGCTCCCCTCTGGCCCGCGAGAAAATGGTTCACCGAGGTACTTCGATGGCTGGTAGACTTTCCAAGAAGTCTTCCTCTAAGAGTAGACCTATTACGTCAGCCCCACGTAAAGAAGGTACACCAAAGCCTCCACGCTCTTCGTCTGACTGCCTTCAGACTATCGAAAGACTCTCTAGAGCTAGAGGCTTTTCGAAGGAGGCAGCCAGTGCGATTGCAAGAGCGAGGAGAGCTTCTACCATCAGAGTTTACCAATCGAAGTGGGAAATCTTCCGAGACTGGTGCAAGTCAGTATCTGTATCCTCGTCCAGTACCTCTGTAGCCCAAATCGCTGATTTTCTCTTATACCTGAGAAGAGTTCGCTCCCTTTCAGCTCCCACGATCAAGGGCTACAGGAGCATGTTGGCTTCGGTCTTCCGGCATAGAGGCTTAGATCTTTCCAACAATAAAGATCTACAAGATCTCCTTAAGTCTTTTGAGACCTCTAAGGAACGTCGTTTGGCTACACCTGGATGGAATTTAGACGTGGTCCTAAGATTCCTCATGTCAGACAGGTTTGAGCCTTTACATTCAGCCTCCCTGAAGGACCTCACTCTTAAGACTCTTTTCCTGGTGTGCTTGGCCTCGGCTAAAAGAGTCAGTGAGCTTCATGCCTTCAGCAAGAACATCGGTTTTTCGACAGAAAAAGCCACTTGTTCTCTTCAACTTGGTTTCCTGGCCAAGAATGAACTGCCTTCTCGTCCTTGGCCTAAATCTTTTGATATTCCTAGCTTATCAGAGATCGTAGGCAACGAACTAGAGAGAGTATTATGCCCCGTTAGAGCTCTTAAGTTCTATTTAGCTCGTACTAAGCCTTTACGAGGTAAATCTGAAGCGTTATGGTGTTCGGTTAAGAAACCATCCTTACCTATGTCAAAGAATGCTTTGTCATATTTTATCAGATTGTTAATACGAGAAGCTCATTCCCACTTGAGTGAGGAAGACCGATCTTTGCTTAAGGTTAAGACGCACGAGATTAGAGCTATAGCAACTTCCGTGGCCTTCAAGCAAAATAGATCTCTGCAAAGTATAATGGACGCGACCTTTTTGAGAAGCAAGTCAGTGTTCGCGTCATTTTACTTGAAAGATGTCCAGACTCTTTACGAGGACTGCTACACACTGGGTCCATTCGTAGCAGCGAGTGCAGTAGTGGGTGAGGGTTCAACCACTACACTTCCCTAATTCCATATCCTTTTAATCTGTCTCTTGAAATGTTTTTAATATTGTTTTTATGGGTTGTTCGGAAGGCTAAGAAGCCTTTCGCATCCTGGTTGATTTGGCGGGTGGTCAAAGTCATTTCTTGAGAGCGCCCAGATTAGGGGTTTGATGAGGTCCTGTTGTATGGGTTGCAGCCCTTGATACTTCAGCTCCTGGGAGTCTGTCAGCATCCTAAGAGGATCGCTGGGCTCCGTGAGGAAGACAGACTTACAAGGCAGAGTAATCGTCTAAGTCAACTTCCTTACCAGGTACCTATTTATTTTGGTTTTGTTATATTGATAACTGTCAAAATGAAAAAACTCTTAGTTTATACGCTGTAAACATAATTAACTCTGGTCTCTACCCACCTCCTTGGGTGTGAATCAGCTATTATATATTCACCGGCTAAGTTAAATATTTAAAAATGATATTTTAATTATGAAATAAATTTTTGAATATACTTACCCGGTGAATATATAAATTAAATGACCCTCCCTTCCTCTCCAATAGAGACGCAGCGGGACGAGAAGAATTGAAGGTTTTGTTTACATACAAGAGTGGTATTTGGCCGACAGTTGGCGCTGGTGGGCACACCCGCAACCTTCATAGCGATCGCTCGCGAGTTTTTTGAGTATGTTTTCTGTCGAGCCGCAAAGTTGCAGCTATTATATATTCACCGGGTAAGTATATTCAAAAATTTATTTTATAATTATAATATCATATTTCCCACACATTATTAGTTTTATATCTGTATATTTTGGAGTCTTTCTACATATGCAAATATTTCCCAAAATGTAAATTCTGAAAGTCTTAAAAGTTATGCAATAGCTAATGTAAGATTAGATAGTATGCTTACATTGGTCATATATTTTAAACACTCCCTTAGTGCCTTATAATGCTATATTTCTTAAGCCTGTAATATGATACTTGTCAGATAATTAATAAATGTAATATTGCCTTGGAATTCCTAATATTTAAGCAGAAAAAAATAGTATTGATTATTTCTAAGTCTAGTATTTCACTTCCCATACATCCTAAACTTGAGTTATTCATAAAGTGATTAGACTTGGAATCCCTTATTTGATGTCTGAGGCAAGGCAAACAGCTTGATTACTAAAATGGTATATTTGATTGATATTACAATTTTCTTCCAGAAGTGAATTATAACCATTTTTGTTAATAGACCTAAACTTCAGGTGCAGTGGAAAGTAATACTTCTTCCATAAATGTTATCATTTTACCCAACACCAAATGTTAGAAAATTGTATTATATATAGAACATATTTTAGAGAGAAATAATATAGTCTCCAGTTAAAGTTTAAAAGGTACAAATTTATTCAGTCTTTAATGTTTGAATTATAAGTGAAATTTGCTATGTTCTATGCCTGTGTATGGATTTTATTCTTGCATAAAAAAATTAAATCTTCAAGATAGAATGGAGTTATACTTAATGATGTATTGAAATAAATACTTTATTATTAAGAGTGTCATTGGAGGTACCATGAAAAATTTTGAAAATATGGTCGTAAGATAATTTTTGATCGAGAAACTTGCACTACTTCCTTTTCTGATTAGAAGTTAACTAATTCTCGATCATCACAAGAAGTTCTTTTTCGCGAAGTTATTTTCTTAAAGAGTCAGAGGCAAACATATTAATCTGGAGTCAGTCATCTTTATATTTATGTATTGTCTTCATGAGAGAAAAAGAATATATCAGATAAAAAGGGTGATCCAAGTTAGGTTGCTACATTTTTCCAAAATAGTTTAATTGGCAGGTGGTTAATAAAGGGATTTTGACGAAGGAAAAATCTATTTCTGGGGAGAGACCTGTGGCGCCCGGTGAAAAGTCCTTCTTGAATGTCTTTTCTGATAAAACCTTCCAATTATACCAGAGAAAGATAAAAGCATGGAATGCTGAGGTTACAACCCTCGCGCGAGCACCTTTTGGGTGTCGTGTATAAAGCAAAGGCGCGTGAAATCCACTATTCACAGGTTGTCTTCCATTTAGTTAATTCCTTCGTCAAAGGGATGGGCCGATACAACGGCCCTAGACACACCCCCATCGCCGCACCACCCACGCCACGACGCGAGCGCCATCTGAACAACATCCTTCTGTAATGGTCATGACGGCTTGGAAAGGAAAGGGTGGGATCGTGTAAAATAAAGGGGGAAGGGTTTCACCGGGCGCCACAGGTCTCTCCCCAGAAATAGATTTTTCCTTCGTCAAAATCCCTTTTCTGGGTCGATCTGTGGCGCCGGGTGAAAATGTACCAGAGAATGCCTTCCAAGCCCAACAATAACTAATTTAATGAGGGGAGAGAAACAACACCATGTAAAGAAAATCATAAATAATTAAGGTAAACAAACATGATAACAGGGAAGCCTCCGAGTATCAGAGGAAACATGCTACAAAACTGACATGGCTAAGAATATCCCAACCCAGTAACAACGGTAATCAATAATAGTTACAAACATAACCTAATATGTAATAAACTTAGGGCTAACGAACCACCAAGGAAGCGGCGTCGTGGTGCGAGTGGCGGGTAGGAGGGAGAAGAAAAGAGATGGATGAAAGGAAGAACAAAAGATCACTGGGGAGAGATACGGCTCCCAGCTGCAACTGTTGGGTATTTAAGAGCCTGTAAGTTCATTAGATAGTGGCGTTTGAAGACCATAGGAGATTCCCAACCCGTGAACTTTATAAGGTCATCAAAGTCCATCTTCTGGGGGAAATGATCCCGGATTGGCTTGTCAAACGAAGTATAGGATCTATAGCCTAATACCACGTATGGGAATGGTACCTCCTTGTTCCCTGATAAACAAGGGGCCAGACGATCGGGTAGCAGTCGTGGCTAAAAAGGCCCTGAGAGTGGTGACCGGACATAGAAAAGTATCTTGGAGAAGAGGAATAACTTTCCAAGGGGACCACCTATTTTGGGGGTTAACGGCCGAATCATATTGGCGAATTGTCGAGTCCCTTTTGTCTGATTCGATGAAGAAATCGTTTTCCGGTTCAATGTTCGAGTCTCTACGAGCTGCCAACTTCCTGTAGTCCACAAAGTTAGGGTTTTGGACATCCTTGAGTAATCTGACACAGTGAGTTTGGACTACTCGGGTCAGTTTGAGGAACGGGATCCGGATGGGACGGAGTTTCCACTCGAGGAGGAGAGGAAACCAACTGTTCTTGGGCAGCGAGGTGGTACTAAAGCTACTGCGCCCCGGAAGGAGCGCAGTTGGTGTTAAAGTTTTTAGAAGATTCACTGGGAGAGATAGGGAAATCTTCCTCTAATGGTTCCAATCCCGGGGTAATGCGTCCATGGCATGAGCCCGAGGGTCCAGGATTGGGGTCACATAACAAGGAAGTTTGTGATTGATCTGAGATGTGAATAGATCTACCTGGATGCCTGGAACGAACCTGAGTATCCACCGGAGTGAAATTCTGACTCCAGGGAACTCGTCCTGGATAGTGAGCCCGTTCTCACATCCTGGCCTCCCGCTAGGTGAGGTGCTGACAGGAACCAGTTCTTTTCTGTTGCCCAGGCGAAGAAAGTGACCAGGATCTGATTCAGGTTGGGTGACTTGGATCCTCCCCTGTTTCCGTAGTGTACCTCGTCTGTGCTGTCTGACACTACTCTGATGTGGGTCGATCTCGGAGGAGTCTCTCTCTTCAGGGTCAAGAACACTGCCATGGCTTCGAGAACATTGATATGGGACTGTTTCATGGCTAGTGACCAAGAACCTGAAACATCTGATGTTCGGAGAAATCCCCCCATCCACTTAGAGACACGGCTGAATGGAATGTCACTTGTGGAGGTGGGAATTGTAGAGGAACCGCTTTGGAGAGGTTCTTCGGTTCGGACCATGGGCGTAGTCTCATTTTCCCCGACAGAGGGGATCTTCGAGACCTTGTCTTCTTATAGGTACTGTAGCTCTCTTTCTCCAAAATCGATTGATGTCTTGAGTTTGGCTTTTATTAGGAGATCTGTTACTGAAGTGAATTGGGAAAGGCCGAGGATACTTTCTAGGCTCTTTGGACACCTGTTTGTGCTTGAGAAATTCTTGATCTTGGAACCTATTCCTCTTACTTTTGGAAGGGAGAGACAACGTGTGCTTCGAAAGGTCCCACTGAATGGTTAACCATTCTAAGTGGCCTGATGGTCGCAGGCGAGACTTATGGAGATTGACCCGAAATCACAGGTTGTCGAGCGATCGAAGTAATTCCTTCGTAGCTCTGTTGCCTTCTATGGCCGGCCGGGCCCAAATGAGCCAACCGGCCAGATAAGCAATGATCTGTATCTCTTGGTTCCTGAGTTGTTCTAACACTGCCTCTCCCAGTTTCGTGAATATCCTGGGATCAATGTTGAGGCCGAAGGGCATGTCTTGAACACAAAGGCTTTCCTGCTTAGGTGGAAACCCAGATAAGAAGAGAAGTTTCGAGCTATAGGCGCAAGCTAATAGCGGTCGGTAAGATCGACAGAGGTGGTGACGGTCCCACGGGGAAGTAAGGTCCATACCTAAGAGATAGTCGTTTGATTGCTTTTTCTTGAGTAACCCTGTGGTGTACTCTTTCAGGACGGGAGTGCTATTTCTGGGAGAAGGTCACTGGCGGAGGAGGAGGACCTTGAGGCCATTTTCATCTCAAACCGTTAGAGACTATGCTATGATCCCACAGACCGAGTCCAATGGTCACGAAAGTGGTAAAGTCTTCCCTCTACCAGGACCACCGCGTTGTGAGGGAGTGAATCTAGGTCCTTCCCTTCTCCGAGCCCCCTTTTTCCTAGGTCCGCCTTGATGTCGGAACTGTCTTCTACTCCTGTAGCTTCCTCTCTGGTGTCCATGAAAGGAGCCTGAGGGTTCGGATCTAGGGCTGCATGCAGGCAAAACATCCCAACGGAGTTGGGCTGTGTACCTGGGGAATCAGTGAGGTAGACCACCTGATGATGGGGGGTCAGATACAAAAACGTCGAACCAGAGGAAGGCTGTGATGACGAGTGGGAAACCGACTATCGATTCCTGTCTGATAGAGGTCTCAGACAGAACGTACTTCCCACAACTGACCCGATCAGATCAACAAACGTGTAGGTCGAACTGGAAGGGCAGAGCCTGGAATTATCGTACCCCCCAGGCTGACAACATCCTGGTCCAGACAGATCGGGCCTGCCCTTTAGGAAATAATACCGTTACCTTCGGTACCTTGTCTAAGCTAACCAAGGCAATCTCTTTCAATCGAACGAATCCGTTGAATGGGAATTCTAGTACCTGGGAGTAGAATCTAGGTCCCCCAGAGGGAGGACGTCTATGCCCTCCAGATTTATGGTACCACCTATATCCGAGTTCCTGAACGGCACTGACTCACCACCATACCTTAGAGCTCGTCATAGCCCCTTGGATTTCCTTAGAATGTGTTGCTTTTAGCCGTCACAGTTTATGCAGGGTAACATGAACATTAGGATCCTTTAATGGTCCTAGGTCGGTGACGTAGGTAATTGCAAAGCTGAAGGCTCAAAACTCATCCCCACATACCTGCCCGTCCATGGGGTCGTTGTCCAACCTTAGAGAGGACACTCCGAGGAGATAGGGACCTCTAGATGGAGCATTCCTTTCCAACTTCGATACCCAAGGGTGGAGAGCCACTCTTTGCAGGCCAGAGAGAATCATCATCATCCTGATGGGAACCATGCAGGCGAACCTTCTGTAACACAAAGGGGACATAAGTCTGGATGTTCCTTGAACTTTGGTTAGCGATCCTATTCACAGGCTGGGATCAGCTGTATACTCTTAAAAAGCAATTTTAAAGACAAGTTATTTAATGTATTATCTTCTGGGGTATAGTGCGACACTGTTGGCGCATTCGCCACTGGGTGGAAATTTATTTCTATATGAACACTATGTTGTATGGATATTTATCCATATCTAGACATAGTTAGAATTGACTATGCATAAATATAGGCATAATTAATGTATTTCTATTTGAACACTATGTTGTATGGATATTTAGCCATATTTAGACAGTTAGGATTGAATATGCATAAATATAGGCATAATTAATTTAATTCTATTTGAACACGATGTTGTATGGATATTTATCCATATTTATACATAGTTAGAATTAAATACATGCATAAATATAGGCATAATTAATTTAATTCTATTTGAACACGATGTTGTATGGATATTTATCCATATTTATACATAGTTAGAATTAAATACATGCATAAATATAGGCATAGTTACGTTCATAAATAATAATTTTTTTTTTTTTTTTTTTTTTTTTTTTTTTTTTTTTTTTACAGGTAAAACAAAAGATTGGCCACCCGTGGTCTGAGTGATCTCCGACTGTACCGGATCTCCGGTAACCATCCCCGGTACAAACAAAGGTCCGTCATAGTGACAACGTGAACCAGAGGAAATCTAATATTAACCTCAATGCTGATCGCCTGTACGATATCCGGTTAAGCCGGAGATTCGATGAAAAAGAATCGTAATGACGATATTGTGATTATTCATGAAAAAGGGTTCATACCCTGATTCTGATCGTCTGATTGATCTCAGTTTGTACCGGAGAACCAGTGACAAAGGTCCGGCAACGTGAAAACGTGATCCTCACCGGTATGATAACATTCTCTAAAACTGAATGTCTGTGTTATCTCCAGTGAAGCCGGATATTCGATGAAAAAGGGACCGTAATAATGAAACTGTGAAATCCTCATCGGTATCACATTGTTAACTCCGGTTCTGGACGTCTGCTTGATCTCTGTTTGTATGGGAGATCCGGTAGCAAAGGCTAGTCCCCGTGAGATCGTGACCGTCACCGGTACGATAACATTAACCTCAATGAATGTTTGAGTTATCTCCAGCGTAGCCGGAGATTCGATGAAAAAAAGGGGCCGGAAAGGTGTAATTGAGATCAAACATGACAAAGGTTCGTGTGCAAAAAGGTCTCAGCCGGAGTCTGAGTGCCGGATTTCACCGTTGCACTCCAAATATCTGACTAGTTCTCACCCAATGAGTATCCATTATAGCGGCGTATAACTCAAGGCGGAGCTAAACATAACTCAAGGCGGAGCTAAGGGTGTCGGTACAAATCGAACCCAATTAATGACTCATACACCAACGTTCCTACTAATAGTGTTAGCTATATTAACAGTAACCACATCAATAAAACGTGTATAACATTAAACGTACTATCATCAACTCTGATAATAAGAGGAGGCCTGAATAACTCGTGAACGTATAAAAACGGAGAACGGGAAAATCACCTCCCTTACTCGAGCTAATAAACGAGCACCCTATGTTCTCACTCTCAAGGTTACATAATAAAAGCTAACATCACACAATAATATAAGGAAAGTAAAATAAAACTGATTGTTTTTATTTTATTTTTATTGTTTCCTTTTTCTTTTTAATTTTTAGTCATTGTAATAACCAAAAACGAAGAATAACGACAACTTAACCAATAAATAAGGATATAGTCTAAATCGAGCCTTCCTGGGGCGAGAACAAACTAACAGACTAACAGACTAAATCGCAAACGTTTAAATCGCTATTCGGCCAAAACCATTGTTGGCACTATAATATCCAAATGTTTGTATATTTGTAATTTACCTAATGTCTGTTAATGACATAAGGATAAATAACTTAAAGCAATCTGCCGACCTGCGAGGGTCGGGGAAGCAGTGACATGCCCTTAAAATAAATATAAACACCAGCCTTAGCTAAAGGCAAGGCAAATATAAGTGTTAAGTGTATGGGCGACCTCCGGTGAAGCCGGAGCGTAATGAGATGTCCTGAATAATGCCGTCTTAGCCAAAGGCAAGGCAAATATAAGTGTGAAGTGTATGGGCGACCTCCGGTGACGCCGGAGGATAATGGGATACCCTGAATAATTCAATTGTGGCTAATAATTCAATTGTGAAGATATAAAAGCCAAGCCGCAGCTAAAGGCTAAGGCTTAGATCATAGCAAAGCGTATTTACAAACTCCGGTGAGGCCGGAGGGAGAAGAAAGGTCCTGAATAATTATTGTGAATAAAAACACAATTGTAATAACAATGGCTATTGTGGATATGGCCGTGGCCTGAGACCGCAGTAAGGGCCACCGGAGGGTCGTATCTAAACAATATGAAGCCCGTCCCATGTAGTAAACAATATATAAATATAACAATAGAACGAAAGTCATTGAGAATCCCTCAAGCCGGAGTAGAACTCAAGGCGGAGTGGAAAACGTTCATAAACTACTCCCGAGCCGTAACGGGGAGAGGACGAACACGGACCAAAATAACGCTAACAATTGAAAAGTCACGAAAAATAAATAACTCGTAAGTTATCATCCACCCCGAGGGGGAGAGGTGAGGGAGGGAGAACCCGTTGAACGCACAAAACGGAAAACGGGAAATCCGCTCAACCACCAGAGCAAAGAAAGAAAACGAGAGAAAGGGGTAACTCGTGACTGCGAACAGAAAACGGGGACCCCAATCTCTCGCTCTTTTGGACACAAAAACAGGACTAAAAATCACACAACACTATTATAAACGAATAAAATAAAAATGTACATCCATATAACACTACGATCGAAGAATAGCATCTGCTAAAACTTTAAATAAATAGCACAGTCGAGTGACGAACGCCTCGGGCGGTTACTAAACAAAAACAAAGCTAAATCGCTATCTCGTTCGTAGGCTGGACTTACTAGCAAAAAGTACCATGAGTATAAATACACAAAAAAATAAAAATAATAACGGTTCTAAAGGCATAAGGCCAGGGACTTAACCAAGAACCTAAGTGACAGAGTACTAAACGGGCAGATAAAGATGAATTCCCAAACAAGTGAACAAACAATGGCCGCCATGAAAGGCCAGACGGGAATAATAAAACAGACTATACTGGATATAAAACAAAAGCCCGGTACAATAAAATACTGTCAAAACAAACTATGGTACTTAACATTGGAATGTGTGAAGATGGAGCTTCGGACATGACAAAATAAATCCACGATAGATAAAAAAGACCGAGAGCACAACAAAACCATTCAACACTTTGTATTCCAACAAGAAGGATGATGTTCAGATGGCGCTCGCGTCGTGGCGTGGGTGGTGCGGCGATGGGGGTGTGTCTAGGGCCGTTGTATCGGCCCATCTCTTTGACGAAGGAATTAACTAAATGGAAGACAACCTGTGAATAGTGGATTTCACGCGCCTTTGCTTTATACACGACACCCAAAAGGTGCTCGCGCGAGGGTTGTAACCTCAGCATTCCATGCTTTTATCTTTCTCTGGTATAATTGGAAGGTTTTATCAGAAAAGACATTCAAGAAGGACTTTTCACCCAGCGCCACAGATCGACCCAGAAAAAGTACTTCATAAGACTGGTCCCTATAGCTTATATTGAGAGAAGGATGTTTTGATTAAGACAGATTACGAGCATTGTCAGTATTTGGTTTTTGTGGGTAGCTGTCATGTATGTTATATGAAATTGTGTTAGGTGTAAACATTATACTGCATAGTAAATTAAATTTTCCATGGGCTCCTCCTTTTTAGTAACTTAATGACATTCAATTTTTTTGGTATATAAAATGTGAAGTATGGAAAATGATATTGCTAGGTTCGTCTACAAATAGTAATAATGGTACCTTTTTGTAAGTGTAAGTTCAAGTTTAATATTACTGACAAGACTGTACTATGCTCATAATTCACAAGTTAGGTAAATCCAAATATTCTCATGGAATAGAATAATCACAAAGGGTTTCTTATTAAAGATTGATGGTTTTTCATTTTTCTGTCATAAAGATTAAGAATCATTCGTAATTGTAAAAGTTGTTTATTTTTAATTGAATCTGTTTTATAGGTATGTTTTGGGTTAATCTGTTATATTATAGGCATGTTATATTATAGGGCCTCTGTTAGATTTTGCCAGTCGTCTCTGTTTTGCGCTTTTAATTCAATATTTCTCCATTCATCATCTCCTACTTCGTGCCTTATACAGTCCTAAGCCATGTATGCCTGGGTCTTTCAATTCTTCTAGTGCCTTGTGGAGCCCAATTAAACGTTTGGTGAACTAATCTCTCTTGAGGAGTGTGAAGAGCATGCCCAAACCATCTCCATCTACCCCTCATCATGATCTCATCCACATATGGTACTCTAGTAATCTCTTATAGATTAATTTCTAATCCTCTCCTGCCATTTAACTCCCAATATCCTTCTGAGGGCTTTATTCTCAAATCTACTAAATCTATTGGAGATTGTTTCATTGTCATACTATGACTCATGTCCATAGAGTAACACCAATCTCACTAAACTGATGTATAGTCTGATTTTTATATGAAATTTTAGGCGATTTGATTTCCAAATTTTACTTAACCTAGCCATTTTCTGATTTGCTTTTTCAATCTTTCACTAAACTTTAATTCTAAAGACCCTGTATTGGAGATCATTGTTCCTAAATACTTAAATGATTCTACCTCATTAATACTTTCTCCTTCCAATGTTATTTCATCTTCCTGTGGCCGCGGGGGCATATAAAAATTAGAATAGCGCCAACGTTATCCCTGCGTGTCGTAAGAGGCGACTAAAAGGGACGGGACGAGGGGGCTGGGAACCCCCTCTCCTGTATAAAATTCCTGCGAGACATCGACAAGGAGATGGAGCTGGGGGGAGAGTGACTGCTCCCCGCACTCTAGTTTTGGGGTGTTTAAATGTGCGTGGATGTAGTACGATAGAGAGTAAAAGATGTGAGATTGGAAGTATGTTTAGAAGTAGAAGGATGGATGTATTGGCCTTGTGTGAGACAAAGATGAAAGGAAAGGGTGAAGTGATGTTTGGTGAAATGTCTGGTAGAGTGTCTGGGATTGAAAGGGGAAGAGCGAGAGAGGGTGTGGCGTTATTGCTGAGTGAATGGATGACATGTAAAGTAGTGGAATGGAAGGAGATATCATCTAGGTTAATGTGGGTAAGGGTTAGGTTGGGTAGGGAATGTTGGGCGTTTGTCAGTGCGTATGGGCCAGGTAGTGAGAAAAGTGAAGAAGAGCCGAATGAATTCTGGAATTAATTAACTAGGTGTGTAGAAGGACTGGGTAGAAGGAATTATGTAGTTGTTATGGGTGACTTAAATGCTAGAGTGGGCGCTGGAGAGGTAGAAGGTGTCATTGGTAAGTATGGCGTACCAGGTGAAAATGAGAGTGGTGAGAGACTGGTAGACATGTGTGTTGAACAAGAGATGGTAATAAGTGCTAGCTTCTTTAAAAAGAAAGATAAAAATAAGTATACATGGGTAAGAGTGGCAAATGGAAGAGTAGTAGAAAGGGCATTAATGGATTATGTGTTGGTAACTAAAAGAATGTTTGGAAGATTGAAAGACGTGCACGTGTTTAGGGGTATGGCTAACGGTATGTCTGATCATTTTTTGGTGGAAGGAAAATTAGTTGTAGCAAAAGAGTGGGGGAATAGAGTAGGTGGATGTAAAAGGGAGGTAGTGAGGATTGAAGAGCTAATAAAACCGGGGGTAAAAAGTAAATATCAGGAAAGGTTGAAAATGGCATATGATGAGGTGAGAGTAAGAGAAACTGGTAATTTAGAGGAGGAGTGGAAGTTAGTAAAAGAAAATTTTGTTGGGATTGCAAGTGATGTATGTGGCAAGAAGGTTGTTGGAGGCAGCATGAGGAAGGGCAGTGAATGGTGGAATGAAGGAGTGAAGGTGAAAGTGGAAGAGAAAAAGAGGGCTTTTGAAGAATGGCTGCAGAGTAATAGTATAGAGAAGTATGAAAAATATAGAGAGAAAAAGGTGGAAGTAAAGAGCAAGGTACGTGAGGCAAAGAGGGCAGCTGACCTGAGGTGGGGTCAGGGATTGGGTCAGTCATATGAAGAGAATAAGAAGAAGTTTTGGAAAGAAGTGAAGAGAGTAAGGAAGGCTGGCGCAAGAATTGAAGAGACAGTGAAAGATGGAAATGGAAGGTTGTTAAAAGGAGAGGAGGCAAGGAAAAGGTGGGCGGAATATTTTGAAAGTTTTGCTGAATGTTGAGGATAATAGGGAGGCAGATATAATTGCTGTTCCAGGTGTTGAGGTGCCAGTGATGGGAGATGAGAATGAGAGAGAGATTACAATAGATGAAGTGAGGAGAGCACTAGATGAAACGAGAGTAGGAAAAGCATCTGGTATGGACGGTGTGAAAGCTAAGATGTTGAAGGAAGGGGGTGTGACTGTACTTGAATGGTTGGTGAGATTGTTTAATATGTGTTTTGTGTTGTCAATGGTACCAGTAGATTGGGTTTGTGCATGTATTGTACCACTATATAAGGGTAAGGGAGATGTGCATGAGTGTTGTAATTCAAGAGGTATTAGTTTGTTGAGTGTAGTTGGAAAAGTGTATGGTTGAGTATTGATTAATAGGATTAAGGATAAAACAGAGAATGCAATCTCGGAAGTACAGGGTGGTTTTAGAAGAGGTAGGGGTTGTATGAATCAGATTTTTACAGTAAGGCAGATATGCGAGAAATATTTAGCAAAAGGTAAGGAGGTGTATGTTGCGTTTATGGATCTGGAGAAAGCATATGATAGAGTTGATAGGGAAGCAATGTGGAATGTGATGAGGTTATATGGAGTTGGTGGAAGGTTGTTGCAAGCAGTGAAAAGTTTATACAAAGGTAGTAAAGCATGTGTTAGAATAGGAAATGAAGTGAGTGATTGGTTTCCGGTGAGAGTGGGGCTGAGACAGGGATGTGTGATGTCGCCGTGGTTGTTTAACTTGTATGTTGATGGAGTGGTGAGAGAGGTGAATGCTAGAGTGCTTGGACGAGGATTAAAACTGGTAGGCGAGAATGACCATGAATGGGAGGTAAATCAGTTGTTGTTATGATACTGTACTGGTAGCAGACACAGAAGAGAAGCTTGACCGACTAGTGACAGAATTTGGAAGGGTGTGTGAGAGAAGGAAGTTGAGTGTTAATGTGGGTAAGAGTAAGGTTATGAGATGTACGAGAAGGGAAGGTGGTGCAAGGTTGAATGTCATGTTGAATGGAGAGTTACTTGAGGAGGTGGATCAGTTTAAGTATTTGGGGTCTATTGTTGCAGCAAATGGTGGAGTGGAAGCAGATGTACGTCAGAGAGTGAATGAAGGTTGCAAAGTGTTGGGGGCAGTTAAGGGAGTAGTAAAAAATAGAGGGTTGGGCATGAATGTAAAGAGAGTTCTATATGAGAAAGTGATTGTACCAACTGTGATGTATGGATCGGAGTCGTGGGGAATGAAAGTGATGGAGAGACAGAAATTGAATGTGTTTGAGATGAAGTGTCTAAGGAGTATGGCTGGTGTATCTCGAGTAGATAGGGTTAGGAACGAAGTGGTGAGGGAGAGAACGGGTGTAAGAAATGAGTTAGCGGCTAGAGTGGATATGAATGTGTTGAGGTGGTTTGGCCATGTTGAGAGAATGGAAAATGGTTGTCTGCTAAAGAAGGTGATGAATGCAAGAGTTGATGGGAGAAGTACAAGAGGAAGGCCAAGGTTTGGGTGGATGGATGGTGTGAAGAAAGCTCTGGGTGATAGGAGGATAGATGTGAGAGAGGCAAGAGAGCGTGCTAGAAATAGGAATGAATGGCGAGCGATTGTGACGCAGTTCCAGTAGGCCCTGCTGCTTCCTCCGGTGCCTTAGATGACCGCGGAGGTAGCAGCAGTAGGGGAGTCAGCATTATGAAGCTTCATCTGTGGTGGAAATGTGGGAGGTTGGGCTGTGGCACCCTAGCAGTACCAGCTGAACTCGGTTGAGTCCCTGATTAGGCTGAAGGAACATAGAGAGTAGAGGTCCCCTTTTTGTTTTGTTTCATTGTTGGTGTCGGCTACCCCCCAAAATTGGGGGAAGTGCCTTGGTATATGGATGGATATATTAGTTATCTAAAACCTACCACAGTAAACACTTCTAAGAATATGAAATTATACCACAGAGAAATATCTACAAAACATCAAATAATATTTCCCGTAACTGTCAATATTATTGGTTATTTCCTTACAGGAAACATTTTTCCTCTCTGAAATTACATAAGAATAAATAACCTCGGCTAGAGTCAGATTTTCCAAGGCAGTACGTGACTCAATGTAATCATCTTGGTAAAAAAAAGATCCTTTTGTTTTTAAGGAAAGTCACGCTTTCGTTTTTTCTATAAAGTTACTTAGATTTTACACGTTTTCAGTCATTAATTACTTCATTTTCTATAGAAGTTATGTGAACTGAAACGTTACACTGATATTATTATTATTATTATTATTATTATTATTATTATTATTATTATTATCATTATTATTATTTTTATATATCTATTATTATTATTATTATTATTATTATTATTATTATTATTATTATTATTATTATTATTATTATTATTATCTAAGCTACTACTCTATTTGGAAAAGCAAGATAATATAAGTCCAAGAGCTCTAACAGGGAAAAATAGCCCAGTGAAGAAGAGGAAATAAGGAAATAAATAAATTACTAGAGAAGTAATGAACAATTAAAATGAATTATTTTAAGAACAGTAACAACATTAAAATATCTGTTATATTTAACTATAAAAAGTTTCCCCAAAAAACAGATGAAGAGATATCGTATAAAACAGTGTGCCTGAGTTTTATGATCATTTTTGAACACCCTTAAGCAATTTTAGACAAACCTTTATTACTTCGTTATGTAAGCTGAAAACTTATTATAACGTTTAACATGATAACCAATTATAGTCCTTTTTAACACTCTTAAACAATATCAGCTAAACATTAATTATTTCTTTTTATATAGAAGTCTTTAAACTGAATATAATAGAACGTTCAACATTATATAAAATAATAGTATTTTTTTAAACCGCCATAAGCAATTCTCATGCATTGTCTTATTTTCTTAAAAATAAACTACTTTAGCAATCAGCATTCAACATGAATAAAAACATAATTAGACTCCTCTTTTTGCGGCTCATAATGTCAAAATCGATTTGCAAATAAATGAAATAGAATTAAGCAATTTGACGGTAAATATAGAAAGATAAAAACAAAGTATAGCGAAAAATAAAACTCTCTCTCCCTCCCCCCCCCCCCCCTCTCTCTCTCTCTCTCTCTCTCTCTCTCTCTCTCTCTCTCGCTCTCTCTCTCTCATCGTCACCTCTTTTCTAAAACATCGTTTTTCCTCAATTCATAGGTTTTTCATTTCCATGTGCTCTCTCTCTCTCTCTCTCTCTCTCTCTCTCTCTCTCTCTCTCTCTCTCTCTCTCTCTCTCTCTCTCTCTCTCTCTCATCACCATTTTTTTCTAAATATTTGTTTTTTCTCTATTCATAGGTTTTTCATTTCCATATGCTCTCTCTCTCTCTCTCTCTCTCTCTCTCTCTCTCTCTCTCTCTCTCTCTCTCATCGTCACCTCTTTTCTAAAACATCGTTTTTCCTCAATTCATAGGTTTTACATTTCCATGTGCTCTCTCTCTCTCTCTCTCTCTCTCTCTCTCTCTCTCTCTCTCTCTCTCTCTCTCTCTCTCATCGTCACCTCTTTTCTAAAACATCGTTTTTCCTCAATTCATAGGTTTTACATTTCCATGTGCTCTCTCTCTCTCTCTCTCTCTCTCTCTCTCTCTCTCTCTCTCTCTCTCTCATCACCCCTTTTCTAAATCTTTGTTTTTTCCTCAATTTATAGGTTTTTCATTTTCATGCGTTTTCTCTCTCTCTCTCTCTCTCTCTCTCTCTCTCTCTCTCTCTCTCTCTCTCTCTCTCTCTGATTATGCAGCATCTCCTAGCAACATTGCATGAAATATGTGAAGCAAATTACATTCTTTTATGAAGGTTATTACACCTGAGTATTCATATAAGCCGTTATGGCTGGCGTTAAGAACCAATCAAGGAGAGCTTCAGCACTTGCAGTTTTGGATAGACATTTCCTTCAAGACAAGCTAAAATAAAATCTAATTTTTCCCTTGATTTTATTTATTTTATTATATTTTTATTAATAGTATAAACATTTCATGTAATTGAATTATATAACTGACCTTACTGTGTATTGCTATTATCTTTATCTAAAAGTTTAAAGGTCTCTCATGAATGGCAGAGGCAAGGGACAGTGACATTGCCCTATCAAGCGTAACAATGCCATAGAGACTTACAATATATACATATGATCAGCGCCCAAGACCCCTCTCCACCCAAGCTAGGACTAAGCACTAAGCACGACCAGGTAATGGCTGCTGATAACTCAGCAGATAGACCTCTAGGCTCATCCAAAACCCCCATCCTTAGCTCACAAGGATGGTGAGGTTGCAGCGACGAAAGGAACTACTGAGTTTGAGCGGGACTCGAACTACAGTCTGGCGATCACCAGTTAAAACATATAACCTTTGCACTATGTTTAACTTTCTAATGTTGTTAACCAGTTGATGCATGGCCTATTAGAAATTATATTATTGGTCTATCTTAACTGGTAAACAACAAAATCAATAATATAGATCATTCTTAATATTTTGATAATGGATAAATCTAGGTAACGTTCAGCTCAGAAGGATTAACAGAAATTATGAAATTATTAATTGAGCGATGAATATCGTTTTTCCATGTTCAAAAAATCTTCGTTTATTTACTATTTCCCGGAACAACGCCATTGGAAGAGAAGGATTTTTTGGATAAATCAGTATCTCCCCTATATAGTAAAGAACAAGTGTCTGGGTATA
>NC_090727.1:42411210-42418710 GCF_036898095.1 Palaemon carinicauda
CGCACCAAAAATATATATCCAACTAAACTATTGTTCATTAAATTGATATCAACTTATCATTGCCGCTACTTTTATGAAAATTACAATTAAAACCATAAATATTACAAATACTATTAATATTATTACTGACGTTAGTATTTCTATTAATTTCAATATCATTAAGTCATACTAATTACATAATCAGGGTAAATTAGTATATCATTTAATCATATCATTTGCATAATTATGAAAATGATCATGGTTGATTTTGAACAACAACAACAACAACAACATGGCATACTAACCAACGCGAATAAATTCTTATGTGAATGTATTCTGTTCATACAAACATACATTATACTTTGTGATGTGTGTATGTATGTATGTATGTATATATGTGTGTGTGTATGTATAGATCTATTTACGTGAGTTTCTTATATATATACAATATATTATATATATTGTTTTGTGATTAACACCATTAGACAAAGCACAATTGAAATTAATGAAGGAATTTAGTAAACACACTAGAAAGAGTGTTTGAAATAGAAAAACAGATTATAAAGTTTAAATCATGGTTGATTCTAAAGCATCAAAGTAAAATACACAATGTTCTTTGTATTAACACCATTACACTGAAAAAAAAATGAAATTATTGAAGGAATTTATTAACAAAAGATTCATAAGTCGAAAAAAAAATCAGATTTAAAAAGTTTAAATCATGGGGTTTTTCAAAGCTAGAAAATAAAATACATATTATTCTTGGCATTACGCCATTGCACTGAAAGCACAGTTGATATTATTATGGGAATTTAGTAAACACGTTATAGAAAATTATTTTAAAATAGAAACAGATTTAAAAAAATTAAATCATAATACAAATTGTTCTCAGTGTTAACACCATTATACTGAAAGCAGTTGAAATTATTGAAGGAATTAAGTAAACACACTATAAAAAGATCTTAAAATATAATTTTTTTTTTTAAATTAGTTTAAATCATGGATGATTTCAAACCAAAAAAATAAAATACAAATTAATCTTGGTATTAACACCATTACAACGAAATCCCAGATAGAATTGAAAGCAGTCCGAATAACTGAAGGGATATAGTAACCTCTAAGATGTTAAAGGAGATCACTTCTTTTCAAAGACTATGGGGAAAAGGTTTCTCTGCAAAAAAAAAATGTTGCAGAACAATACATTCTCTTTACATTGGAAGTAACTTTATACGCGAAACGCAAGCAACAACAACAACATGGCATACTAAACAACGCGAATAAATTCTTAGGTGAGTGTATATGTACGTGTATATGCATATGTATGTATATATAAATATATATATATATATATACATATATATACACACAAAATTCTTTCATATATACGTATAATAAACATGTATTTATGCATAAAAAAACATACGTGTGTATGCACATTATATATATATATATATATATATATATATATATATATATATATATTAATATATATATATATATATATATATATATATTTAATATATATGTGTATATATATACACATACACATACACACACACACACACATATATATATATATATATACATATATATATACACACAAACACACACACACACACACACACACACATATATATATATATATATATTCAAAATAGCCTCCACTAATCATCCTAAAAAGTAGGTCATTGACATCGATGCTATAGATAGAAAAAGTGTACAATGTTTTCCGAAGACTTGATTTTATAAGATCGTAAATCTCTAACACAGAGGAAAAATAATACTGTTATGGGAAAAGAAGAAGATTTTCAGAGGAATCATAAAAGAAAACTGAGTTACTGCAAGTTTTAATCATCTCTCTCTCTCTCTCCCTCTCTCTCTCTCTCTCTCTCTCTCTCTCTCTCTCTCTCTCTCCTTTTTTAGGGGACTATTACCCTGATCGTAAATTTTCTATATACAGAAAAAATTCTTATGTTAAAGTTTTTTTTATACAGTTACTCATCTAAATACGTTGAAGTATGATTATTAAAAAGATATTACCGAACCATTACTACTAGTGAATATCTATAACTTCCATAGAAACCAGAACAAGTCAATCCAATTTATGAATTATTCAGTCCTGGGCGGTACACCAAAAAGAATTTTTGATGAATTAAATCTCAAAAAGACTCCAAAAAGACCTTTTTATTTATAAAGCAGCAGCCTCTACGATAAATCATACCAACGACCAAGCCCCTGTAGAGTAAAATAGATGTACGATATATATATATATATATATATATATGTATATATATATATTTATATATATATATATATATATGTGTGTGTATATATATATCTATATATATATATATATACATACATATATTTATATATTATATATATATATATATATTTACATATATGAATATATAACTATTTATGTATATATATATATATATATATATAAATATATATATATATATATATAAATACATATATATATATTTACATATATAATATATAACTATTTATGTATATTATATATATATATATATTGGAATATGCATATATATATATAAATATATATATATATATATATATATATAATTTATATCATTGAGTGGCTTTCTAAATATGATCCAGTTCTTTCAAAATTAATCAGTAAACCTAGAGGTAAACAAACTATATGAGCCCAATGATACCAAATGAACTCATTCAGTTGCTTTCAAAGGAAACTGAAAAAGAACTTACTTAAGCCATTAAAGCAGCTCCTTTTTATAGCATAATGTTAGATATAACACAGGATATTTCCAAAATTGATCAGATGTGTGAAATATACCGTTACTGTAGCATAGACTATGATGATACTGGAAAGCCAAAAGCCCTACAAATTAATGAAACTTATTTAGGGTTTCATGAGGTTGAGGGCCAAAGTAGAGTTGCACTATCAGAACAAATTCTGCAAATAATTAAACAAAGAGGACTTCCTATTTCAAGGTGTCGGGGCCAAGGATATGATGGAGCTAGTAACAGGAAGGGGATATACAAAGGTGTGCAGAAAAAGTAATTGATGTTGAACCCAGTGCAGTTTATGTTCATTGTGCTGCTCATGATTTAAATTTGGTGAATAATGATGCTGTTAAGGATGTGACAGAAATAGCGCTGTTTTATGATATTGTTCCAAGAGTATGTATTTTTTTGGATTGAGTATCAAGAGATGGGACATATTATGTAGCTTAATTTCTGAATTAGGCACTAGGAAAGAGGTAACTATTAAAAGTTAAACCCAACTAGATGGGCTGGACGTTATGATTCGGTATTTGCTCGGTATTTCGATCACCAGTGTTTTCTACAGAACTCTCTTGTATCCTTATCAAAGAATCGAAGTAAGAGGTTGGTTTAAATAGTTCTTAATAATAATTACCCAGTTTGCTTTGAGTGTACTTAAGAAACCTTTGGATATTCAGTATTTTATATATTGCCGTCTGGATTTATACAATTTCTCAGAGTTTGGGTATTATTCAAATATAAAAGATTAATGTAAAAACAAACAGGTGAGTTTGGAACGCGAGAAGTTGGGTTGCTTACCTTCCGTAATATATAATATGTATTTTTGGTTCCCAGACTACGGGACCATATAAATACCTACATATATATGTAAGTATATGTACAACCACACATACAACACACACACACACACACACACACACACACATATATATATATATATATGTGTGTGTGTGGTGTGTGTGTGTGTGTTTATGTGTGTGTGACTGTTTATCTATGCGCATATCTCTTTCGTTGATATCAAGTCATTCTCCCTTTTTGTCTTCAATCATCCTCGTGTCATTTCCCTTCTCTTATAACTGATTTAATCTATTTTTCCGACACTTTACCTTAGAAACTTATCGAATTATCCAACCTTATAAAATCCTTTTCATTCAAATTTAGCCAATAAGTGCTTTTAAAGATTTCTTCGTCAATTACGTAATTCTAAGTAATTTTAGATTATCAGATATCTGATATAATCTAATTTGTAAAGGTATTAATTGATGACTTCCGTTTAAGTAAATCACTTATGGAGGTTGTAAATAAGGCATATGTTTGATTTATGTAAATATTCTTTATATCTGAATAAAACTTCATGAACTTTATATCAAACTATACTTAATTCATGTCAACAAACAAGTTATGGGCTATTAGTCTCTATAGGATACGGATAATATAAATTTCTGCTCAACTTTGAGTAAGTTAACCATCCTAGAATTTCTAATTTGTGTAATTTTTTCCCTGTTGAGATTTAGTTACTCGTTGACATTCAGTGATAAATATAATAATAATAATAATAATGATAATAATGATAATAGTAATAATAATAATAATAATAATAATAATAATAATAATAATAATAATATTATTATTATTGTTATTATTATTATTATTATTATTATTATTATTATTATTATTATTATTATTATTATTATTATTATTATTATTATTATTATTACTAGCTCAGCTATAACAAAAAATATCGCAGTGAGAAAAGGAAAGAAGAAAATAAATAAATAAATAAATAAAGATATAAATAACAATTAGAATAACATATTTTTAAGGACAGTAACAATTAAAAGAGATCTTTAATTTATGAAATATAAAAAACTAAAAAAGAAAAGGGGAAGAGAAATAATATAAAAGTGTGCCCGTGTGTACTCTCAAACAAGAGGAATTTTCATCATAATTCCACATAGCCTTTTTAAACGTTTAATGATGGGAATTCCCAAATATCCTATATTAATGATCAATATGTATCGTTAATTTTATTCTACCACAGATTCCTTGCTCCAAGAACTGATCTCATTACCCATTATTGGCCATTTCACAATTTAAAATATAATGCTTATGAGGCTGCACTGAAAGTTCATTCTGTTTATGAACTTCACTTTAAGCAAAGTATGAATAACAAATATACTGCAGAAGCATGCAGCCTTGGTTGTGGATAGCAAGCCTCCTTCTTTAAGATTCTCTCTCTCTCTCTCTCTCTCTCTCTCTCTCTCTCTCTCTCTCGTATTGAGGTGAATGGGCTGTTTCAATTGCGTCATTTGAGTTGAATGGCCTCATTTGCCTTCAGGTGATATCATTTCCTCCCAAACAAGTTTTTTTTCTCTTTATTTGGAAGATGAAATCAGATCAATTTGCGAAGACGCCACTGATTTTTAATAGCAAACTTCCTTCGCCCATTTTTATATGGATGCCTTAAACCTAAGACTTTTTTCATTCCCTCAAAAAAACGCTGACACACACGCATATAAATACATACATACATATATATATATATATATATACAGTATATATGTATATATATATATATATATATATATACACACACACACATATATATATATAGTATATATATGTATATATATAATGCTTTAGCGTTTAATAAAAATGTTTAAGCGAAATGCTATACCTAAGGTGTAGCCTATATGTATATATGTGCGTGTGTGTGTGTATGTGTATGCGTGCGAGCGAGTGGGTGTGCTTATGTGCGTGCATGTGTGTATGTAAAAATCACGAATGTTGACACGTAATAAACTTCGTGCAGGTGGAAGGTCACGTCAGCGATGCTTGGGAGGGGGTAGTGATCCGGTTCTGTTTGCATGTTCAGGCACCTGTAATACCCATACGGACGGAGGGAACCTTCTTTCTTCAGGACGATGTATAAGGGTGATGACCATGGACTGGAGGCCTTTTGGCAAAGGCCAATTTCTTCTATTCAGCGAACGTCTCTTTGGCGGCTACTAATCGATTTGATGCCACACGTCTAAATTTGGTGAACACTGGGCATCCAGTCGTCTTGATATGGTGGTAAATACAGTGTTTGGCAGAGCCGTGGGCGTTTGGCAAAGTTGTGGACGAAAAAATTCCAGGGTATGACGTAGGCATCCGTCGGTGCGCTGATATGGAGAGCAAGGCTAGAGGGGGCGGGTTGAAGAGGTGCCGACAAGTACGAGTCTGCGTTGACCAATTGTCGGTGGGCGACATCGACCAGAAGGTGAAAATGAGAGAGGAAATCTGCACCGAGGATTGGCAATGTGATGTCAGCAACGAGAACTTCCAATTATATTTGCTATTTCTAAATGATAATGTTACGTTCTTGTAACTGTAGGTGGGTATTGCAGATCCGTTGGCAGCTACCAGGCGGACGTCGACAGACTTAGACAGACTATGTCGTGTCCTGAAGAGTTCCCTTGGCAAAAGAGAACAACACGCACCCGCGTCTACCAAAAATCGCATGCCCATTCTTGCATAATGTAATAAGAAAAGATTTGAAAACGGGAGGCCACCGCCACGAGCGCTGGCCTACTTACACGTTTTTTTGGCCACTGACAATCATTGGCACATTTCTTCGTGGCAGCTTCAAATATGAAGTGGTAGTAACAAAATTGCGGCCGATGGGCTGCGGTAAGTGGTTGTAGAAGTCAGTGGCTGGGGCGCGAGCTAGTGGTGGTGATGGGTGGCTTTGTCGCCGCTCCGGCACATCACGATGTAGGTGTGTGTGTCCTACGGCATTCGCGTCAGCTTCTGTCGACGTTAAATTGGTGTCCTCTTCGTCAGGAGTGGAGGTGTTGATGGAGGTCTTGAAGGTTGTGAAGTGGCTGTCCATAAGGGCATCGGCTTTGGTCATCAAGTCCTTTATGTGTAAACTATCGACATCGGGTATGGCAGCGTGTACTGGTTCGGGTAAACGGCGGACCCAAAGGACACGAAGTAGGTTCACCTCACAAGGAGAGCTGTCTACGGAAGGTTGCAGGCGAGCGATACTGATCATTTCCCAGAGGGTGAGCGAAGCCCTTTAGTCTCCCAACGGTTGTTGAGAGAGCTGAAAAAGCTTTGCTATACGGGTGGCTGGCGACGACGAGTACTACTGCCGAAGGTATGTTTGAGGGCGTCATACGCTATCGGGGTATCTCCTTGTTCATAAAGCCAGTCGGAGATTTCCGGGAAGATGTCATCGGGTATCGCCACGAGAGCATAATCTGCTTTGGTGTTGAGCGAGTCACGCCCTTGATGAGGAACTGGTTACTGCGCGCTGAAACTAAGCAACACCTTTTTCCTTGTCAAGCAGCGAAAGTTTCAAAGAGGCGGCGGCAACTTCCATGGAGTCCACCATAGTAACAGTGGGGGGGGGGGCGCAGTCGACTTCCGGGGTCACCAATGTGACAGGCCAAGATTAAGTTGTGACTCAAACGCGAGATGAAAGCAACTGAGCAGCTTTATTACGACACATCGAGTATATCTACACACTAGGTCCCGGTAAGGTCACAAAATACAGACATGCTATTTGTTGTAAAACCGGCAACCAGTTCTGTTAACAGTTAGCAAAGGGGTATGCAGACAGGTTAAAACAAGTACTGTCAGTGCGAGGGGAGAGCAAAGATACGATGGATAATATATACAAAAAAGAGAAATGCCGTTACTATGTACGCTCGTGTGACACACAGGTGGTTCAATTTAAAACCTCATGATAGACACGACTGG
>NC_090727.1:42428710-42461210 GCF_036898095.1 Palaemon carinicauda
TTGATCTCGTGAGATTAAAGCTCTGTTGATGGACCTTGATGCTTATGGAGGTGTAGACCCAAATGGTATTTTTCCTTTGTTTTTTATAAAGACAGCAGATTTCTTAGCTCCAAAGTTATCTGTTATTTTGCGCAATTTAGCAAGAAGAGGAGCTTTTAGCACTTGTTGGAGAATTGGTAATGTTACTCCTCTATGTAAATGTGCTTGTGGTAGCTCAAGTCCCACTGATTACCGCCCAATTTCCATAACTCCCATATTATCTGAAGTTTTTGAACGTCTTCTGGCAAAACGTCTTAATGGGTTTGCTGAAGGTAATCATCTATTCCCTAGTTTGCAATTTGGTTTTCGTAAAGGCCTTGGACCATGTGATGCCCTTACAATGTCCAATGCTGTACAGAAATCCCTTGATTGTGGTCAGGAAGTGCGTATGATTGGCCTTGATTTTAGTGCTGCCTTTGACCGTGTTAATTATGAGGTCCTTATTTTCAAACTGAAACTGTTGGGAGTGGGTGGGTGGTTTATTAGCATTATTATTGATTTTTTAAGTAATAGATCTCAAAGAGTTGTTGTTGATGGGCACCATAATGAATATATTAATGTGATATCCGGTGTTCCACAGGATAGTATTCTTAGCCCATTACTTTTCATACTATATACGGATGACATGGGGTTTGGCCTAGAAAACAAGATTGTTGCATATACAGATGATGCTACTCTCTTAACATCAATTCTGTTCCCTGAATGTAGATCTGGGGTTGGTGAATTCCTTAATAGAGATTTAGCTAAAATTAGTTCATGGTGCAAATTATGGGGTTTGAAGTTGAATCATAACAAAACTCAAATTAATGATTGTAAGCAGGTCAAGGACGGTGGCTCCTCAACATCCGGATCTCAGTATTGATAATGTTTTTTTTTAAATTTATATGACTTTTAAAATTCTATGTGTGATTCTAGACAGCAAATTTACTTTTGAGAAACACATTAGGTTTGTGTCTTCGTCAATTGCACAAAAATTGGCTTATTGAGAAAGTCTTTTAAGATTTTCGGTGATCAATCTATTTTGAATAAGTGTTTTAATTCTTTCATTCTACCTTTATCCTGTTCGTAATACTAGGCAGCCAGTTAAGTTAAGCCAGGCCTTCTCCATCATGAGGCTCAATACTACACAGTAATCTAGAAGTTTTATTCCAGCTGTTACCAAGTTGTGGAATGATCTTCCTAATCGGGTAGTTGAATCAGTAAAACTTCAAAAGTTCAAAGTTGGAGCAAATGTTTTTATTTTGACCAGGCTGACATGAGTCTTTTTATAGTTTATATATGACATATCTGTTTTTGACGTTGTTAATAGTTTATATTGGACATATCTGTTTTGACGTTGCTACTGTTTTAGAATGATTTACCGTTAACTTGTTCTCATCAGTTATTTATTTCCTTATTTCCTTTCCTCACTGGGCTATTTTTCCCTATTGGAGCCCTTGGGCTTATAGCATCTTGAATTTCCAACTAGGGTTGTAGCTAAGGCTAATAATAATAATAATGATAACAATAATAATAATAATAATAATAATAATAATAATAATAATAATAATAATAATAATAATAATAATAATAATAATAATGAATATGAAAGATGATGTAAAATGAAGCTGAAAGAATTTTTCCCTGTAAAAAGAATTCACGCTGTTTGATAATAAGAAAATATTGTTACAAAGACAAAGGAATGATTTAGGAAAGTTATGCCTGGACGATAAAAAAAGAGAAATACGAGTTGATAAAATCTGTGAGAAAATGTCTATTAGTATATACCGAATGCAAAAACTAGAAAGTACTTATTGCTGCTGGTATCTATTAGAGAATATTACGGATGAAAGTAGATAAGGTAAGGGAAATGTGATAACTGAGAGATAAATCAATAAATTAAGATACTCAAAACCGGAAAAGAAAAAGCCTGTGTAAGGGGATGAAAGTTAAGAATTAACAAAGGTATGATAAACTGAGTCTAATTTTTTTTTTTTATTAAATACGAATAAAATTCCTTTATGGTAAACACAGATGGTAGATAGTTTATAATAATTGTGTAAGGAAAAAAAAAATAAATAAAAAAGCCCAATGCGTATTTATTTCATGACGAACATCATACATAGTACTTCCCAGATTGTTTTATCTGTAAAAGTTGTGTATTCACTTGCCTTCAATCACCCCCATTTACTGATTTGGACTTCATATATTAACACCTTGTTTTTCTCAAACAACACATACAGTCATAAACAAGCCTTGGTGTAATGTAATTCCCCTCTATAGAGCTTCAAGCTCCATTTGCTCAACGTGACTATATAGCGAAAGAGACTATCATCTTCAGTGAAGGAATCAGTCTCATACACATAAGTGTCTTCTCTTCTACTAAGAGATGATAGATGGGATGATAATCGAGGAAATATGTTTGCTTAAGTGAATGTTAATGTCAGAGATACCAATAATCTTCTCCTGACGTTTTCCCAACATCCATTCTACTCAATTGGCATAGGACAATTAACATCATGTCCATATCATTCATTGTATTTTATAAGCCTGAAAAGTACTGCATGTTAAAAACACAAGCAAAAGCCATTGCTTGTAACTTTTTGTAATGTGAGAGTCTATTTTTTATTTGACTGTATAAAATACAAATAAAAGAACACATACTAGCATAAAACTCATATCTAAATTTACCTAGGCATAAATGAAATGGGAATGAGACGTTTCGGCGTAGCCCCTTTGGCGTCGCCGTTTCGGCGTGGCCAGTTAGGCGTGGCCGATTCGGTATCAGAATATTTCGGCGAAGAGACTGTTGGCCGTCAACTATTACTTTGTAATATATATATATATATATATATACATATATATATGTATATATATATATATATATATATACATATATATATGTATATATATATGTATATATATATATATATATATATGTATATATATATATATATATATATACATATATATATATATATATATATACATATATATATATATCGCTAATCATAAATAACTCACTCACTTTAACCATTCTAAGAAATTTTTTTTTATATCCTTCTTATGTTTAGATTTACTTGTTTCAGTTGTCTAAGCCCTATTTCATGACTTGGAAGGAGATATATTAACAAAAGGTGGAAGAAGTAATTCACGAAGGATACCTTTTAATTTTGATGCAACGAGCAAAAGTGATTCGGAATTAAAATTCTGGCGATGTGAACAGAAAGATCAGTGTAAAGTAAAACTGCATATGAAGGATGAAAAAGTGATTCGACAGTTGCATCAACTTACACATGAACCATCTGCTGCCATAGTAGAAGTAGAAAAATTGAAAACAAATATTAAGAAAAGATGTGCTGAAACTCTGGAGCCACCAACCGTTGTGCTAAATGAATGCATAACTGGCGTCTCTCAATCAGCTTTAGCCTTAGCGCCTGGCCTGCCTGCAATGCAAAAAGTTATCGCAAGGAAACGAAAATTACTAAACAAAGCGACACCTAACCCAACCAATTTAGAGCAAATAGTTATACCCGAGTCCTATACATTATATGTTCACTAACTGGGTGTAGAAGAGAAATTCCTATTGGGAGACACAGCAGATGGCAATAATAGAATTTTAATATTTGGAAGAATAAGCTGGCTTCAACATTTAGTATTCTTGATTTGCCGACTTAACTTTCACCATTGTGCCAAATCTTTTTTACCAAGTATATGTTATATTGGCCAATAAGCATGATGGAGTTATTCCTATAGTTTATGCTCTTCTTCCTAACAAGCAAAGATTAACTTATTCTCGTTTATTTGAGTTACTTAAAACTATCGAACCAAATTTGAGACCAGTTTCTATAATGATGAAGATCGCAATAACAATCACGCTGAAGCTGCCAATCGACGTCTACAATATGAACTAGGAATGCATCATCCCCTCCATCTGGAAATTTATTAATGCCTTGAGGAAAGTTCAGAAAGGACGTGATGCATTTCTAGAAAAATTAATTGCTGGATATCCACCTCCCAAAAAACTAAAGAAATACAGAGATGCTGATGAAAGAATAAAAAAAATAGTAATGGAAGTTGAGTCATTAAAGCTTATTGATTTTCTGAAGGGTATTGCTCATAATTACGAAATGAAGAATTAATTCCTAAGGTTAAAAAATCTTTGCTTAGTTTTAGTTTTTTAATACAATATTTTCCATTTAAAGTTTTTAATATGCATTATTCCATTATTGTTTTAATAAGATCCTTTAAACTCTACGTGAATGAAATTTTTTTTTTTTTTTTTTCAATTAAAGATTTTTATCTAAATTATTCCTTGATTTTTTCTTCTTCTAAATTTCCATACATAAATAAATAAATAAGTCATTGGGTGTTTTCAAAAACAAAGACGCCGAAACAATCTGACGCCTAAATGGCTACGCCGAATAGTGCTGCTAGTTTTCTGATGGAGAATCGGCTACGCCGAAACGGCGACGCCAAATGGGCTACGCCGAAACGGCGACGCCAAATGGGCTACGCCGAAACGGCGACGCCAAATGGGCTACGCCGAAACGGCTACGCCAAATGGGCTACGCCGAAACGGCTACGCCAAATGGGCTACGCCCGAAACGGCTACGCCAAATGGGCTACGCCGAAACGTAGCAAACCCACATATACTGTATATGCATACATGATTACATCTATGTCTTTTAATACTATGGAATACACAATATCTAATACAAAACAAAGTAGCTTATAGTAAAAAAATATATTTTGTATCCAATATATTTTCAATGCCTTAGGATACGTTGCACTGACTTTTTTCATACTTTAAAATTTTCCTCGTCTGATATTTAGGCTTCCACCCGAAAGCAAAATTGGTTTTATAACATCATATGTCAATTCTCTGGATAGAAAACCGATCATATTTGTGTATATATTTCAACCTTTGGAAGACAGAATTATTTCAGCAAAATATATAAAAGTTTTATATATTCTATACATTATAAGCAAAGGGAGAGTGAGTGTCTCTCATCTCAGTATCACGA
Organism: Palaemon carinicauda; assembly: GCF_036898095.1. Lineage (NCBI taxonomy): Eukaryota > Metazoa > Arthropoda > Malacostraca > Decapoda > Palaemonidae > Palaemon > Palaemon carinicauda. The sequence continues at coordinate 42,433,756 of NC_090727.1, forward strand.
AATTTTCAGTGTGCTATAACCATTTCTAATTGTCTCTAGCAGCAATCTAAAATTTAGAAATGTCAAAATTTATATAAACTGTATATATATATATATATATATGTGTGTATATATATGTGTATATATATATATATATATATATATTTATATATATATATATATGTATATATATACATTATATATATATATATATATATATATATCACAATGCAAGTATTAAAATTACATATAATTCCATAATGCCTTCCATATACGCTTATAACTACGTGACAGGCCAATGTATATTTATGAATATTGATTAAAATTCACGTAATATAACAAGAAATCTTTTGATTCCAGAAAGTTATAATAAGTGTTTAAATATATCCTGGGAAAAACTATTTCTTTTTCCAAACTACGTTTTCTCCAAGAGAAGTTCCATGTAATCGTATGAAATATGGTTAAATCAATCACAGTGTATTAATTTGAAAAAGTTACTATTCATCGAAATTAACGAAGAATTTATATATTTTAAGAGACATCTCGAAGCAGCAAAGCATGAATAGACATTAGGAAGAAATAAACTGCTCAAACAGTCGGAATTTATATCACCCATTACTGATTCAATATGACCACAGGAATAAAAGACTTTTAAGGTAACAATGATAGATATCAGTCTTATAAGGTGAAAATCTTAGAAATTAACCTTTAGAAATGTCAATATCATACCAATAAAATTAACTTATTGTAAATACATATCCAATTAAACAAGCAGAGGAGACAATTAGCTTGTTCAATAAGTTCCTTCAAGGAATCGCTTTTACAACGTCGTCCCAGGCAACCACGTGGCTTACAATAAGGTATATTTTCCTTTACCTTACAATTTACCACTATCATGACATACTAGCGACATCTATTGTCGGAATGTGGTAAAAGTGGACAGAGGGACAGTATGTCAGAAAAAACATTGTCTTTTTTAATGATAATGTGCAAATAATCAAATTTACCCTAAAATATCAAATGAACATTATAGCTGTGCCTAATACAAACAGTTTTCTAAGTCATACATCAGTCAAAATATTTAAATACCTTTGAGAAATTCTTAATTCAATTTTATTGGAGGCATATTCTATAGCGAGAAGGAAACAGGACTAAAAAAAACTAACATTAAATAAAAATTTAGTACTTTTCACATGCGATTCCATATTGCGTCTTGTTTTTAGACATTTGTCTTCTATATAACTTTTATATTCATTCTCAAAAATAGCTTTGCTAATGAATTTTTTAGCAATAATTTTTTTCTCTTTCGATCAACTTCAAACACATTGAATTCATTCATTGGCACATCAAGGTCTTCCTCCGCTTCAGGTATACCAATCAAATTATTCCCTACGTATATATCTCCTATTCATAACCTCGCTAAAATGTTCCATTCAACGTTGCCTTTTTTTATCCTCTGGTGTTATAACATATCCATCTTTCTTTTTGATTCGTATATGTTTCTTCGTCTTTGCTCCAGCAGAGATTTCCTTAATAATTCTATGAGCGATTCTTATACCATAGCCACTCCCTGAATTCATAACTTTTTCAGCCTCTTATGCTTTCCGGTCTAAATATTCTCTCCAGTCATTCCTGGCTTTTCTTTTGACGTCACTATCAATACAGGAATACTTAGCATTCTCTACCTTATATTTTTCATTACTTTTTATAGTGATCCACGTATTGTTTGATATATATGGATTTCTCCTTGTAACTGCAAGCCCAAAATTTCGATACCCTCAGGCAATCTAAAACGAGCGAACGAACTGATTGATATATTTTCTTAATATCACACCATTCTTCATTAATGGTCTGTTCTTCGTTTCTTAAAGTCTGTAAGACTGCAAATCGATTCCTACAGTCAATTGCAAATATTTCTCTGTGCTCATCTTCCAGAAGCTTGGTTGTATCAAACCTAGGTATTCTATCTACATTTCTGTTTGGTGCTTTCAGTTTTGATTTCGGTGTGGTAATGTGAGCTATTTGATTTTTGTAATTACCACATGGAGAAGTCCATGCATCTTTGTGGATTTCCTTGTACTGGAGAAGAGTATCTCTAACGAGAAGATTGTTTGCTGAGCAAAAACTTATGAAATGTGCTCCATTTTCATTTGCGACCTCACCAAGACCCTCGACACCCATCATATTCTCTATCCCTTGATTATTTCTTGCAACTTTAGCATTGACGTCACCAATCACAATTTTCATATCTCTCTCAGGGTTCTCATCTATTACCCTCTGCATTTCTTCATAGTATTCATCTTTCCTTTCTTCAGGGGAATCATTTGTTGGGGCATAGCAAACTATAATACTCATATTACACTACTTTGATTTGAACTTTGCCAGTAACATTCTACTATTTACAGCTCTCCACTCGGTTAGTGCCTTTTCTGTTCTTGGTGTCATCATTCCTCCTACCCCTTCTCTTCCAACTACATCTGATCTTCCTGAGTAGATATATATATATATATATATTGCCTTGGTCTAAAGTTTGCTCAAAAATCTCCTCATAACGTGTTTTACTTAGATCTAAGATATCCAAAATATATTTCATAAATTCACTCTCCACTTGCTGTAACTTCCAATCTGATTCATGGTTCTGTACCACCCGTGTGTCACACGATCGTACATAGTAAAGACATTTCTCTTTTTTGCATATATTATTTGTATCTTCGCTCTCCCCTCACACTGACAGCAACTTGTATTAACCTGTCTTCCTACTTCATTGTTAACTGTTAACAGAACCGGTTGCCGGTTTGACAAGAAATAGCATGTTTGTATTTTGTGACCTTCTTACCAAGACCTAGTGTGTATATATACTTGATGAGTTTGTAATAAATTTACTCAGTTGCATTCATCTCGCCTTTTGCTCACAACCTACTCTTGGCTCGTCATATTGGTGACCCCGGAGGGACTCGAGCACCCAGCCTTCTGATCTAGTTACAAAATACAAACTTGCTATTTCTTGTCAAACCGGCAACCGGTTCTGTTAACAGTTAACAATGAAGTAGGCAGGCAGGTTAATACTAGTTGCTGTTGGTGTGAGAGGAGAGCGAAGATACAAAGGATAATATATACAAAAAAGAGAAATGTTACTATGTACGATTGTGTGACACACGGATGGTACAGTTCTAACATCCCAATCGGCTATTTTCAGTTTTTCTTTAGTGTTTATGAACCGGGGGATTCTTAGCACCCCGCTACGCCCGGGTCTGAGGGGCCATTCTGTTATATTCTCTTACCATGACTGACTAAATCCATACTGGTATCAAATTGGCCACTGGAGCTTTTAGTACTTCACCTATCCCAAACCTCCTTGTAGATGCTGAGGAATTGCCTTTAGATCTTTATTGAAGGTCTTTCATTGATTGTTATTGGTTTAGATTGTAAAGACTTCCTGATTCTTTAGCTTCCCAGACTGCAAACCTTGTATGACATTCGACTTATTTTGAGTTGCACCCAAAATCTGCTCATATAGGATTTCACCAACTCCTCCATGGAAGTTACCGGAGATATTTTTTTTGTAGATATTCTATTGATATAAGAGGAAAACGACTGACTTAGAAGTCCGGTGTCTTTGTATGGAACACGTTGAAGAACATGGGGGTCAGCTTTTATCTTTACTGATGGCTCCAAATCTAATGCTGGCGTTGGATTTGGAGTATATAGCAGTATTTTTTATTATAGAGATGCACTTTCACTAGTGTCTTCTATATAACTGCTGAACTATATGGCATAATAACCGCTATTGAAAAAATAGCGTTAAAAGAGGAGGGAAATTTTACAATTTTTACTGATGCAAGACATGTCTTATAAGCTACAGAAGTTTTTAATTCTAGTGATCCTTTAGTTTTAAAGATTTTAGAGTGGCTATTTATTATTTGGCTGAGAGGTATAACAGTGCAATTTTTATGGGTTCCGGCACATGTAGGTGTCTGGAAATGGGGAGGCAGATTGACTGGCAAAGACTGCTGCATCTGAGTTGCTACCAAGAAGGTATCCATCCTCTGTAATGATTTTATACCAAGCATTAAGAAATAATTTTTTAATAATTGGTAACATCATTGGGATAGTTTAAATGGAAATAAGATGGAAGAAATAACCAATTTTATTTCTCTTTAGAGTTATAACAGGATGCCCCGACAGTGGAGACTACTCTTTGTCGTCTTTGCATTCGTCATACGCTGTTGACAGACGGGTTTGCAACAACTGGTTGTTAGCCCTAACATAGAGTCATTTGTTCACCAATTGCCCACTTTTAGCACATTAAGAAATAGATATGTTTGAGGCTCTAGGTGAGGATGACAGGTTCATCTTTGCCCAGACTCTTAGGCAAGATTTGTAGTATATCGCTAGAGGTATTTTTAGATTAGTTTCAGAAGCAGATCTTCTGAAAGTTATTTAAAATTATATTGACATCTTTTATGGTTTTAAACTTAATACCCTTTTATTCTTTATTTATAGCATGGTATCCGAGTCAATAACCTTCGATGTCTGGATGGCAAAAATTCTAAATCAATCAATCAATTCATATTACTTGAATGAAACACGAAGTCGTATCTAATAATCTTGGGTATCCAGTTACATACGTTGTATATCTAAAAAAGAAAAAAAAAGTAGAGCTTTCTCACTTTTCACAAAGTGCCTCATCAGCTGAAGAGGAACTTTGTAAAAGGTATTTTTTTTAATATACAACGTATGTAACTGTGGATTTTTAGTACCCAAAATGTATATTACATCAACATATGTCGTTCGCAATTTATCATTTCATTATCTAATATCTAAACTGCAACAGTATAAGACTCAAGAGTCCACTAAGAAGTTTGTAGGACTTTGAAACATCTGTTGCAACTTGCATGCAACTGCAGGCCTGGAGTTGTCTCCACTTTTCTTCACGGAACAACATTTCACTTTTCTTTAAAGCTGTGTATAATTATATATTCGCTTGTCTATCTATTATACATGTCATTTTTTTCGGCGTCCGATCTCTCTCTCTCTCTCTCTCTCTCTCTCTCTCTCTCTCTCTCTCTCTCTCTCTCTCTCTCTCTCACTGTTCCCATTTCCATGTCTTGTAATTAGCTTTTGTTTTTCTGTCTCATCTTAGCATCATGAATTTTGCTATGTACTATAACCATTTATAATTGTATTTAGCAACCATCTATAACGAAAAGAAAGGTAAAAACTTTCATATACCGCAATGCCTATATAAAAATTGCAAATTATTTCACAATGCGTTCCGTATACGGCTAGAAGTACAAAATTGGCCAGATATGTGAATTTTGATGAAAATTCGCTTAATATAACAAATAAATCTGATGATTTCAGAAAGGTATAATAAAAGTTTAAATAAGACCTAAAAACTATTTTTTTATTGAAAAACCCATGTAGTCACGTGACCTTTGCTTAAATCTGCCCCAGTTTATTAATGATTAGAGTTACTATTCATAGAAATTAACAAAGAATTAATATATTTTAACAAACTTATCAAAGCAGTAAAGCATGAATAGACATTATGAAGAAATAAACTGCTCAAACCTCCTGATTTTAGATCACCCATTACTGATTCAATATGGCCATGAGAATAAAAGACTTTTCTGATAAACTTCACACTAAAAATCAGTGTTTTAAGATGAAAATCTTATAGATTAACCTTTTTAAATACCAATATCATACCAATAATATTAACTTATCATAAATGCATATACAATTAAACAAGCAGAGGAGACAATTAGATTGTTCAATAAGTTCCTTTAAGGAATCGCTTGCCAATGTCGTCCCAAGCAACCACGTGGCTTACAATAAGGTATATTTTCCTTTACCTTTCTTTTTACCACAATCGTTGCATACTAGCGACATCTATTGTCGGTATGTGGTAAAAGTGGATAGAGGGACATTATTTCGAAAGACTATTGTCCTTCTTTATGATAGTGCAAAAAATAAATCAAATTTACTTAAAATATCAAATGAACATCATAGTTGTGCCTAACAAAAACCGTTTTTTAAGTCATATATCATTCAAAATATTTTATTATCTTTAAAACATTCTTCATTCAATTTTCACAATACTACTTGGGGGCGGAGTCTATGGCGAGAAGGAACCAGGACTAAAAACAATAACATTGAAAAAATTAGTAATATTAAACATGTGATTCCATATTGCGTCTCGGTTTAAGAAATTTATGTTCTATATACCTTTTGCATTCATTCTCAAAAATAGCTTTGTCAAATGAATAGTTAATTTGCTATAATTATTCTTTTTCGATCACAATGAGGTTGGCTATCCTGGCAAGAAACTGCCGCCAATTTTGAAGAAAAAAGATATCGCTATCTACAGAGACTTTGTTTTAGAAATAAGGAATCGTAAATTTGCGGTCAATATAGACTTTGAGGCTATTTCCTCTTTTATGGGAGACTTGTTGGGACACTAATTTACAAATAAAATAGATAAATATACTTACGAACAAAAAATAACTTCAGAATGTAAACATGAAAATAAATATCTTATACTATAAGACCGATATGTCTCTGAGGACATCTCATTATCATCATCATCTACTTCCACGCCTATTGACCCAAAGGGCCTCGCTTTTATTTCGCCAGTCGTCTCTATCTGGAGCTTTTAATTCAATATTTCTCCACTTATCATCTCCCACTTGGGGAGTGCAAAGAACTTGCTCAAACCCTCTCATCTACCCTTCACCATGATCTCGTCTACATATGGCACTCGAGTAATCTCTGTGATAGTTTCATTTCTAATCCTGTCCTGACATTTAACTCCCAATATTCTTCTGAGGGTTTGTTCTCAAATCTACTAAATCTGTTGGAGATTGTTTCATTGTCATACCACGTCTCGTGTCCATACAATAACACAGATATCGCTAAACTGACATATGGCCTGATTTTTATATGTAATTTCAGGCGATTTGATATCCAAATTTTACCTAACCTAGCAATTGTCCGATTTGCGTTTTTCAATCTTTCACTAAACTGCAATTCTAATAACCCTGTATTGGAGATCATAGTTCCTAAATATTTAAATGATTCTACCTCATTAATCCTTTCTCCTTCCAATGATATTTCATCTTCCATTGCATATTCCGTTCTCATCATCTCTGTCTTTCTTCTTTTTATCTTGAGCCCAACCCCGAGTGATATTTCATGCATTCTAGCAAGTAAGCATTGCAAATTTTTTGGTGTTTTGCTTATAATGACAGCATCATCAGCATACTCTAGTTCAGCTAACTTCCTGTTATCAATCCAGTCCAAGCCTTCTGCACCATCTCCAACTGTCCTACGCATTACAAAATCCATGAGCACCATAAACAACATAGGCGACAACACATTCCCTTATAGTACTCCGCTGTTCACTGGAAATTCAATTGATATGACTCCATTAACATTAACTTTGCACATGCTATGCTCATGAACGGACTTTAATAAATTTACATACTTAAGAGGAATTCCATATTAACGCAGGACACTCCACAAAACTGGCCGGTGCACACTATCAAAGGTTTTTCATAGTCCACAAATGCCATCTAAAATAGATTTCTATATTCTACACATTGCTGTACAACATTTCTCAAAAGGAAAATTTGGTCAGTACAACATCTACCTTTTCTAAACCCTGCTTTCTCATCTCTCAGATTTTCATCAATCTTTCTCTCTAGTCTCTTTAGAATGAACATACTATATATTTTCAGGACAACTGACGTAAGTGTGATGTCTCTGTAATTATTGCAATCAGTCAGGTCTCGATTTTTTTGCGATCTTTACCAACACTCCTAACTCCTATTCATCAGGTTCTCTGCAGTTATTCCATCGTAATCAGGGGATTTCCATCTCCTAAGCTTTTTAATGATAGCGTCAACTTCAAACAAACTGAATTCATTCATGGGCACATCAAGGTCTTCATCAGCTTCAGGTATATCAATCGAATTATTCCCTATGTATCTCGTATTCATGACCCCACTAAAGTGTTCCTTTCAACGTTGCCTTTTTTCATCCCCTGCTGTTATAACAGATATATCTCGCTTTTTGATTGGTATATACTTCTTCTTTGCCGCGGTAGAGATTTCATTAATAATTCTATGAGAGATTCTTATACCATAGCCACTTCCTGAATTCATAGCTTTGTCAGCCTCATCTGCTTTACTGTCTAAATATTCTCTCCAGTCATTCTTGGCTTTTCTTTTAACCTCACTATCAATACTGGAATACTTCTATCTTTGTCTCCTTTTTATAGTACCCCACGTATCGTTTGATATCCATAGCTTTCTCTTGTAACTGCATGGTTTGATATCCATAGCTTTCTCTTGTAACTGCATGTCCCAAAACTTCACTACCAACTGACTAAGATATGTTCTTAATATCACACCATTCTTCATTAATTGTCTGCTCTTCGTCTCTCAAAGGCTCTAAAACTGCAAACAGCTTACCACATTCAATTGCAAATGTTTCTCTGTGCTCATCTTCCAGAAGCTTGGTTGTAACAAACCTAGGTATTTTATCTACATTTCTTTTGGGTGCTTTCAGTTTTAATTTCAGTGTGGTAATGAAAAGTTGGTGATCACTACCAATATTTGCACCTCTATAGCTTCTTACATTTCTCAGAGTCCTCCTTCTCTCTTTATTAATGGCAATGTGAACTTTTTGATTTTCGCAATTGTCATAAGAAGAAATCCATGCATATTTGTCGATTTCGTCGTGATGGAAAAGAGTACCTCTAATGACAAGATTGTTTGCTGAACAGAAACTTATGAAATGTTCTCCATTTTCATTTGCAACTTTGCCAAGACCCTCGACACCCATCGCATTCTCTATCCCTTGATTATTTCTTCCAACTTTAGCATTGAAGTCGCCAATCACAATTTTCATATCTCTATCAGGGATCTCATCTATTACCCTCTGCAGTTTTTCATAGAATTCATCTTTCATTTCTTCAGGGGAATCATTTGTGGGGGCATAGCAAATTGTAATATTCATATTGCACTGCTTTGATTTGAACTTTGCTAGTAACAATCTGCTATTTCCAGCTGTCCACTCGGTTAATGACTTTTCTGTTCTTGGTGTCATCATCCCTCCTACCCCTTCTCTTCTAACTCCATCTGATCTTCCTGAGTAGATATATATATATATATATATATATATATATATATATATATATATATATATATATATATATATATAATATATATATATATATATTGCCTTGGTCTAAAGTTACCCATCCAATCCCCTTACAACGTGTTTCACTTAGGGCCAAGATATCTAAACCATATTTCATAAATTCACCCTCCACTTGCTGTACCTTCCGAGTCTGATGATTCATGTTTCTAACATTCCAGTTACCTATTTTCAATTTTTCGTTAGTATTTATAAACCGGGAAATTCTTAGCACCCCGCTATGACCGGGAATGGAGCCCATTCTATCATCTTCTCTTTTCATGAGTGACTAAATCCATACTGATATCAAATTGGCCACAGAAGCTTTTAGAACTTCCCCTATACCAAACCTTCTTGTAGACGCTCGAAAGTTAGCTATAGATCTTCATTGAAGGTCCTGTATTGTTTGTCATTGGTGTAGGTAGCAAAGACTTCCTAATTCTTTAGCTTCCCAGAATGCAAACCTTTTAAGGCATCCGACATATTTTGAGTTGCACCCAAAATCTCCTCAATTTGTTATAGCTGGGAATAAAATTCTTTAATAAAGGATATCACCAACCCTTCCATGGAAATTACCAGAGATATTTTTCTGTAAATATTTTATTGGTGTAAAAAATAACAAGACTGACTTAAAAGTTCGGTGTCTTTTTATGGAACATGTTGAAGAACATAGGGAGTCAAATTTTATCTTTACAAATGGCTTCAAATCTGATGCTGGAGATAGATTTGGAGTATATAGCAGTGCTTTTAATTGTAGAGTTGCATTTCCCCTAGTATCTTCTATATTTACTGCTGAACTATATGGTATAGTAACCGCTGCTGAAAAAATAGCGTTAAAAGTGGATGGAAATTTTACAATTTTTAGTGATGCATGACGTGTCCTACAGGCTATACAAGTTTTTAATTCCACTGACCCTTTAGTTTTAAAGATTTTAGATTGGCTCTTTATTATTGGGCTGAGAGGTATAACAGTTCAAATTGGCTGGGTTCCGGCACATGTAGATGTGTCTGGGAAAGAGAAGGCAGATTTACTGGCAAAGAATGCTGCAGCTGAGTTGCTACCAAGAAGGTATCCATCCTCGATAAGGATTTTATACCAAGTATTAAGAATTTATTTTATAATAATTAGCAACAGCACTGGGATAGTTTAGATGGAAATAATATGAGAGAATTAAAGAATTTATCCCTCCTTGGAGGTATAATATGATGCCCCGACAGTGGGAGACTACTCTTTGTCGTCCCTGCATTGACCACACTCGGTTGACGACTGTTTGGTATCACTGACAGTATGGCATTTGTTGACCGAATACCCACATTTAGCACCTTAAGAAATAGATATGATTCAGGTTCGAGTTGAGGATGGCAGGTTCATCCTTGCCAAGATTCTTGGGCTAGATGTGTTGTACATTGCTAGTGGTATTTTTAGATTTATTTCAGAAGCAAATCTTCTGAAAGTTGTTTAAATTTATATTGATATCCTTTATGGTTTTAAATTGAATACCCTTTTATTTATTATTTATAACAAACGATAATGGCGTCAATGATCTTCGATGTCAGGATGCCAGAAAACGCCAAATCAATCAGTCGATCAATCAATTCGTATTACATTAGGATATGTCATTTGTAATTAATCATTTCATTATCTAATACTTAAACTACAACGGTATAAGCCTCAAGAGTCAACTAAGAAGTTTGTAGGACTTTGAAACAAATGTTGCAACTTGAATGCAACTGCAGGCCTGGAGTTGTCTCCACTTTTCTTCACGGAACATTTCATTTTTCATTAAAACTGTGTACAATTATATATTCACTTGTCTATCTATCTTACATGTCATTTTTCGGTATCCAATCTCTCTCTCTCTCTCTCTCTCTCTCTCTCTCTCTCTCTCTCTCTCTCTCTCTCTCTCTCTCTCTCTCTCTCTCTCCTCTCTCTCGGAGTGTTCTCAATAACATGACTTGTAATTAGTTTTTTCCTCTCCTTCATCCCAGCATCATGAATTTTTATAATTGTTTTTAGCAACCATCTATAATGAAAAAAGGTAAAAAATAATTATATATCACAATGCCTGTATAAAAATTACAAATTATTTCACAATGCGTTCCATATACGGCTATAAGTACAAAATAGGCCAGATATTTGAATGTTGATGAAAATTCACTTTATACAACAAAAAAATCTTAGGATTTCAGAAAGTTACAGCAAGTGTTTGAATAAGATATAAAAACTATTTTTTTTTTTATCTAAGTTTTCTCTCAGAGAAGTCCCATGTAATCTTGTGTCATTTAGTTACATCTGTCCTAGTTTTTTAATTAATAAAGGTAATATTCATAGAAATTTACAAAGAATTTATATATCTAAGAAACCCGCGAAGCAGTAAAGAGTAAGTAGACATTTTGACGAAGTAAACTGCTCAAACTGTCGGAGTTTAGATCACCCATTACTGATTCAATGTCAAGACAGGAATAAAAGACATATATTGTAACACAATGATAGAAATCAGTCTTTGAAGATGAAATTATTGGAAATTAACCTTTTTGAATAACAGGATATACTAATAATAGTAACTTATTGTAAATGCATATCCAATTAAACAAGCAGGGGAGACAGTTAGCTTGTTCAATAAGTTTCCATGGACTCGCCCTGACATTATAGCCCAAGGCAACCACGTGGCTTGCAATAAGGTATATTTTCCTTTGCTTTACTTTTTACCACTATCTTGGCATACTAGCGACATCTATTGTCGGTATTTGGGACAACTAGGTAGAGGGACATTATTTCGAAAAACTATTGTCCATGTTGTTGTTAATGTGCATAAAAAATAATATTTATCAGAAATATCAAATGAACATTATAGTTGTTTAACTTAAACTAATACAAGCCACTATTTAAACAATACATCAATCAAAATTTTTAAATATATTCCAAGAAATTCTTCATTTAATTTTGGCTATACCACTTAGGGGCGGAGTCTATGGTGGGAAGGAGCCAGGCTTAAGAACACTGACTATGAAAAATATTAGTAAGATTAAACATATGCGATTCCAGATTGCGTCTCATTACAGAAATTCAAAGTTCTATGCATATTTTGTATTCATTCTTAAAGACAGTTTGTTCAATGAATCGAGAATTTCATATATTTTTTCCTTTTCGATGACATTAGGGTTTGCTATCCTGGCAAGACTCTGCCGCCAATTTTGTAAGACGTTACTGCTAATTAAAGAGTTTTTCTTTTAGGTTTAATGAATAATGAATTTGTGGTCGATATAGACTTTATTTCTATTTCCTCTTTTATGGGAGACTTGCTGCTGCATTAATTTACAAATTAAAGGTAAAAATATACACATGAGAAAAGGGTAACTTCAGAATTTGCACACGAAAATAGAATTTTTTAACTACAAGACCGATATGTCTCTGAGGACATCTATCGGTAACTAAAAGAAATTTAGAAAATACTGCTTTTTACGTTTAAATACTATGTTGTTATAATTTGGAAACAATATCAAAATATGTATGTATATTTTGAGCTCTTAATAACAAATACTCAACCAAATTCGATCGATATTAACCGGATTACAAAGGTATCTCGCGATCTTATGTCGGGGAATACCTATAAAGGACGTGGCCAAACGTCAGAAGGAGAAACAGTTCAACCACAGTAATCTAATAACATATCATTTTCACTTAAGATGATAAGGAGGATAACAACGAATTACAATAGTAAAGCTACATTAGAAATGACGGAAAGAGGCTTCATTACATCAAATTATATTCCAAGCAATTAATTTGCATAAGTTCCTCTTCGTGTAGGATTACAGTGTTGGCCACCCTGAGTAAGATTTCTTTTCTTTTATTACGAAATAACATTCACTATCTTACAATTTATAACATATACCTGTACATCATCGTTCATTTATGTGAATATTTTTTCTATTTTACATATACTTTATTTACAATTGCAATTTTTATTGTTTATTTAAACATGTTTTCAAATAAAAAATATATCTAAGAAATCGGGCGCATAGTTTGAAAAACAAAGGATAGCCTATCACTGGCACCTTAAATTTAACTAAACTAAAACAGAAATTGGTGTGATTCATCTGCATAGTCGTGTACGTTCAGTTACAAAAAAATGTCTTACGAATAAAGCCAAAATATACAAACTTAGAGCTTCAACATGGATAAAGATATCTCTACAGACTAATGAAAGTTTATTATAAGATGAATAGGGATCTGTTTAAGAGTAATTTACTAACCCAGCTATTCCATAATTACTCTCTCTCTCTCTCTCTCTCTCTCTCTCTCTCTCTCTCTCTCTCTCTCTCTCTCTCTCTCTCTCTCTCTCTCTCTCTCTCTCTCTCACCCCATGGTGAAAAACCTTCTTGATCGACTGGGGTCTCGCTTCACTCCCATCAAGTGACTTGCCACCAGGGCCACAGGTGGCTAAAACCCTCTATATCCTCTTCCTAAGGTTGACTATTTATCTCCTTTAATTCAATTACCCAGACAGGCGTTACAACCTCTAGAACTATTCCAAAATAGAGTAATGAGGTTTATCCTCGGATGCCCTCCTTCCACTCGGATAGTCAACATGCAGACCGAACTTGTTACCTCCATTAATAGAGAGAATTTATGCCACTGTAACTTTGTTTTCGGTTAAATGTCTACACTCTCAACAATTTAATCCAAACGTCTCTGCTGTTCTCAGAACATCACTTGACGAAGATGCACCAAGACCTCAACTCCGGCCAGGTGGCCATAACCTAGTTAGGGCAGTATGTGAAAATCTTCGACACCTTGATATCGGTGTACCTGAGCAAGCAGTCATCCAAGATTTGCCACCATGGCGGGTTCCTATTCCTGCTGTCACTTTCACACCAACCTCTAAAGATGCCCATACCAGTATATAGAAGCAGCTGGTTTTGGAAACAATATCCAAGGTGTCAATTTACGTTCCTGCAGGACACCACATCTTCGTTGACGGTTCAGTACAGGCAGATGGAAGTGCAGCATGTGCTATGTTCTCCCCTACTTTAGAATCTCCTGAGGGTGTGTGGCATGGTCGCAGGTTGCCAAACTCATCCAGTTCCACTTATTGCGAACTTCAAGGTATATGGGATGCAGTAACCCTACTTTTTGGAGAAATGTGAATGGATTGGTGATCTGTGACTTCAAATCTGCACTCCAGGCGCTGCATCTTCTAGGCCCAGCTGTGGCCGTGTTGTCCGAGACATATTATGTCAACTCGCTGCTGCTTACAATGCCTCGCTTGTCTTGTCCTTCATGTGGATGCCCTCCCATATTGTGCTTGCTAGGAATGACATGGTGGACAGTCTTGCTAAAGTTGCCTGCACGCTGGACCTTGATGACAGAAATGTTGAGCCGGCACTTCGCTGCCTTAAACATAGAATATATTCAGCAGCTTTTACCTGTACAGTACAGCATAGGGATGCAGAGAGGGGCACTAGTGTTTCCATACAACATCATGATAACTTTCTGCAGAGCCGTCACAAGTACCGGCGACATGGACTCATGGTGCGTAGGCATAATGTCGTAAGTGCCAGTATAAGGTCGGGATATCGTCCTGTGTGGCAGGTTGGACAGACACTAGATATACCACACTACACCTCATGTAAACTGTGTAACCTTGCTAATGCCAATAACCTTAAACACTACTGCCTTCATTGCCCCACTGTCTGGAATCTGTTACCTCAAGGACAAAATTTACTTCAAACCTGCCAATATTTACTCAAAGATGACCATCTAGACGTAATTTTGACTCGTCATCCACATTTTGGTGGCTGCTAAACTGTCTGTTGCAGTTGTTGCGATAATGGAATACGATCTCAAATATGTTAATTTACTTTTGTAGCTGATATACTGATGAACGAATGCTGTAATTTTTTTTCTGTTGATTTCTGATGTACTGTATGTAACTGCTAATATGTAACTTTGTTTGATGTCTTTGGGCGTAATAAATTTATCAAATAATCTCTCTCTCTCTCTCTCTCTCTCTCTCTCTCTCTCTCTCTCTCTCTCTCTCTCTCTCTCTCTCTCTCTCTCTCTCTCTCTCTCGTAGAGGAATACTATATCTTCTAACGCTTTATTTTTCTCTCATCTTTTACTTACATTGGACCTCCAGTTCATGGATCACCTTGAGACGGCGTTGCACCTGTTTCATAAGTAGTTGTAGTGTCACTTTGGGCATCATGTCCTTCCATTTCCAAAAAATTCTTAAGGCACTGTCACACTTCCATATATAACTAACATATACGAGCAGATAAGAAAAAATGCTCATATACAAATAAACACAAATACTATAAAGTGATGTCAAAGGTACTTTACTGTACGCTTCTCATACGGTGGTCGGTATAGCTAGCGTATACATCATTGCGTATAAGTAATGTAATCCGGTCGAACTAGTTATGTATTTAACATTTATCTAATGACTGATTAAGGAATACAAATATATGATAGGCGTAGGTCAATTTATTCCTTGTGTATATAAACTGTTGAAAGCCTAACGAATGATTAGGATATGGAAAATTTATCTCCTGCAGTTTGTCATATGTGCTATAGAGTGCCATTCCCACTTCATCATCAGGTCTTCTTCCCCCATTCCGTAACTTGAGGAATTTCTCTAGATCTTTTTCCTTTTCTGTTGCATCTGAGAGGATGTGGAGGCTGCTAGTGAATGGGATGGATTCCGTCAGTGTGTTTCAGCAACCGGGCCGTGTATTAGTGAAATCTGGAAGTGTTCATTTCGGATAAATTTTGCGTCAACAATAGCGTGAACTCGTTCAGTAGGATTTTCAATGCATTCCAGCTTAAACAGAATGAAGTCTATTTATATAGGTATCAATACAATACTTCTGAAGGCTAAGGAGCAGTAAAGTATGACTGTCTTTGTCCAACTGAAGTGTTTCCATGTCTCCCCTCCTCTAAAGTTGTATTTCAAAGAGTTTGGTAATCTGCTTTGATATTGAGTAATGCTGTGACTCTGCCAAGGTGTCTAATGATGTGGAAGATAGGTTTGTTTTTGTTTTATTAATCACCCTTTCTGAACTCTTTTAGAATTGAGTCATTGTCTTCCAAGAAAGGACTTTATTATTATTATTATTATTATTACTACTAAAACTTTCTAAGCTACAACCCTAGTTGGAAAGGCAGGATTCTAAAAGCCCAGGGCTCCAACAGAGAAAATAGCCCAGTGAGGAAAGGAAACGAGAAAAAAGAAAATATTTTAAGCACAGTAATAACATTAAAATAAATATCTCCTATATAAACTAAGAAACTTTAACAAAGCAAGAAGAGGAAAAAGATAGAATAGCGTGCTCGAGTGTACCCTCAAGCAAGAGAACTCCAACCCAAGACAGTGGAGGACTATGGTACAGAGGCTATGGCACTACCCAAGACAGTGGAAGACTATGGTACAGAGGCTATGGCACTACCCAAGACAGTGGAAGACTCTGATACAGAGGCTATGGCACTACCCAAGACTAGAGAACATTGTATTAATTTCAGAGTACCCTCCTAGAGCTGTTTCTTCTACCCTTACCAAGTGAAGTGGAAATACAGCACAAACAAGTAGAGAATACTACTGCTTCAATGTGTTGTGATGCTTACCACTATACTAGTAAGCTAGCCTCGTGGCTAACTTGTTCGCTTAGCATTCACATAGTAGCAGATTGATCCCAGACCGGGACCGTGAGTTGAAGCTGTTTACTTTGGATGATGCTGCTGTGGTGGGGCACCAACAGTTGGGTAGGGCTTGAAAGGCTAACGTTCTAGGTGATACTTAAACCAGACACCTTTACCTTTAATATTATACTTATTTTCATTATTATTATTATTATCATCCAAACTATACTCAAGTTGAAAAGCAGGATGCCATAAGCTCAGTGCTCTAAAGGGGAAAATAGACTAATGAGGAAAGGAAACAGATAGAATGTCTGCCTGAGTGTACCCTCTAGCAAGAGAACTCTATCCCAAAACAGTTGAAGACCATGTTACAGAGGTTATGGCACTACCTAAGACTAGAGAACGATGTATTAATTTTTAAGTATCCCATACCAAATGGAAAGAAGCCACTGGATAATTACAGTGCAGTAGTTAACCCCTTAAGTGAAGAAGAATTTTTCGGTTATCTTAGTGTTATGGGGTGTATTAGGAAACAGAATGTGTAACGATTAGGCCGAAGCGAGACTATTCAGTTATGTATAAGAAAAGGAAAAATTATCCTTAACCAGAGAGGGATCCAATATAGTACTATCTGGCCAGTCAAAGGACCCAGTAACCCTAGCAGTAGTGTCTAAACGGGTGGCTGTTGCCTTGGTCAACCTGCTACCTACTACCTTAACAAGGCAAGAACTCTTTCAGAGAGCTGGATCGAGTACTTCACATTATGAATGAATATTTTGGACACCTGAACTGTAAAGAAAGTATGAAAGGCAGGTTTCACTTAGCCACAGATAATGGTTTCTACCACCACATCTTGTTAATTTTATAAAAACAGCTGTCTTCAATTGCGATGAAATTTTATCCCTTCTAAGATGAGGTGATTCAGGTTTCATACTGATCATCGGTAGTATGTCTTTCCACTCAGTCTGGCGAGTTCATTATGGGGTTATTTTGTTTGAAGAATGTATTATATGGGGAAGTTTTTTCCTCTTCCTCCTACTTTCCTTTGAAGTACTTTCCCTTTCGAATCGAAAAAGGTCTTAGAATTATCAATTATAAAAGTTCTTCTTTGATTGTGTTTAATCAGGCCATAGCCCTATAAATTCTTACATTTTAACTATTTTCAAATGTTGTCTTTAGTACTATGATGTATACATGATTGCTGCAGAGTAAGACCAGTTTCTGCTTAAGAATAAATGGTTTCTTTTCGATAACCGTGGCTTTTCAAACTTTTGCTCTCGACTCTCAGTCACATTAACCAATGGTATATTTTCTATGAGAAGATGAAGTAATGCAAATTACAATGCTTAATATATAACTTGATGAAATAGACCCTTCTGATATTTATAATCATTATTTCCTCATTCCACCTTTTTTTGTTATTTTTTATTTCCTTTGGACTGTTATTTTAAAGTGAAAATCGCTGGATAACATTTAAGAAACATTGCTTTTAAGAGAAGTATTTGGATGAATATTCTGTAAAGAAACTTGTGATAAACTTCGTTATTACTAGGACTGACTACTGTGACTCCATCAACTACAATCTTCCCTGAGCATAACTTAAGAAATTGCAAAACGTAATAAACAGAGAAGCAAAATTGATAAAAAGGTGTCCCACCCTGAGAAAGGATTACTCCTATACTAATTGAATTACACAGGCTGCTCATTAAAACAAGGAGAAGGACACTCCGAAATCAAACCATTGTTCTCTACTCTTGTGTAGTGCGATAGCCTCTGTATCATGGTCTTCCACTGTCTTGGGTTAGAGTTCTCTCGCTTGAGGGTACTCTCAGGCCCTTTATTCTATCTAATCTCTCTTCCTCTTGTTTTGTTAAAGTAGTTATAGTTTATATAGGAAATACTTATTTCAATGTTTTTAATGTTCTTAAAATATTTTTTTTTCTTGTTTCATTTCCTCACTGGGCAATTTTCCTTTTTGGGGCCTTTAGGCCTATAGCATCCTGCTTTTCCAAGTAGGATTGTAGTTTAGCAAGTAATAATAATAATAATAATAATGATAATAATAATAATAATAATAATAATATTAATAATAATGGTGTATAAGATATGTGAAATAGCCCATCAAGTTATCAGAAGGCCATCTAAAATATATGAGAGAATTGCTACACATCGTGCAGCCAACTTATCGTGTAGACACGAAATTAATTACAGATGGTTTCAAACTATTGTAGCCTAGCTGCATTTCCACTCTAGGTTCTAGAGCAAGGGCTCCCAACATGGAATTATTTATAAACTAAAGAATACATATTATGTTTTAATCATTATCTTATTCCTGAAAACATTAAGGAATGGCCGTGTTCAATCAGAAATGTTTTCTTTTGTAGTGATTAAATTCCAACCAAGTCAAGATCGTCACTTGATATATTCTACCTTGTTTGAATCTAATGATTTCACGTTTCTAAGCTACCATCATTCAAGAAGTTTTATTCAAAGTAAGTATCAGTTCAAGTTATTCCGATATACCTTTAATGAAATGAGCTTTATGTCTATATCAAAAAACTCTTCTCGGTTACTTGTGAGTGATTTTTTTTTCCTTTTTTTTTTTTTTTAGCAAAAATAAGATGTTCAAGATTGTTAAAGAATACATGGGCTTTAGTAGACCGCATCTGGAACATTTAGCTGTACACTAAATAATTATTTAGCCGATACTTAACCCCATTCTGAGTTTCATAACAGCGGTGCCATCCAGTGTGCCAGTAACCAGAATATAGTAAACCGAGTAATGAAAAACTTGATCTTCATTCCTGTTTTTTTTTTTTTTTTTTTTTTTTTTTTTTTTTTTTTTTTTTTTAAGTAAAATTTACTAGTTCAGCTCTCCAGTCGTGGGAAATCTAAAGCCTCTTTGGACATGATATTTCCCTGAGGATAATTCAAAAGCATTGTTGTTTAATAAATATTGTGGATATTCTCAGACTTAGCCAAATAAAATCCTCAAGTAGGCCTATCGCAATACGAAAAGAAGTATTTTTTTCTTGCTGGCACAGAACATCTTCTGTGAACATGTTCACCTGGCTTTGATTCTTATATGTTACATATTAGTTTTATGAGAGGTGAAAGTATTAAAAGAATTATTAATGCATACATCTGCATCAATTATGCAAAGGCATAAATTTCTTCATGCATATTTTAAACAATAAAATATTACAATTAAATTTATCCTATATTGATTCACTATTGCTGCAAACTGTTAGGAGAATCGACTATGAATAGTGTTTTTTTTTTTTTTTTTTTTTTTTTTTTTTTTTTTTTTTTTTTTTTTTTTTTTTTTTTTTTTTTTCGTGTGTGTGTGTGTGTGTGTGTGTGTGTGTGTGTGTGTCGCACTGATTTATGATAGATTTTTATATTTGCTTATTAGCTTAAATCAAGTTTTTTTAAGCAACCATAATTTTCTTAGGTAAAACCCTTTCCAATTAACTAAGTCAGGATTTCCCCTTGAGACTTTTTTCTATACGAAACTTGCATTTCATAATAACATCTGTCTCCAGATAACTTGTTTTCTTGTTTGCAAAATCATAACCGTTGCCTTTCATGTATTCCTTATATCTACGCGACTTTAGCAGACCATTGACTTATAATCATTCACATGAATATTGGAGAATTGGATTTTTCTGGAAATTACATCCCTTGGTTATGATAAATCAATCACAACGATGATATTCTTAAAATGATTTGAAGAATAGTCTATATTTCTTATATAAATTAACCATCTTGTTTCATTCTAAATTACAATCAGATCCTCAGGGAGTAATGAACATCCAATATCTGTCATATTTATAGTTTACTCCTAGTTTATTTCCTACATAATAGACAATAGCCAATTGAAAATTTAATTTTTATGTTTTTTTTTTTTTTTTTTTTTTTTTTTTAATGAACACATCGCAACTAATTAGATGAACTGTTACAAAAATCGTAATTTTGATCGCAAATTCTCCGTAAAAATATACTATTTTTAGCCACATTTCAGTAAATACAGGCGACTGTAAATTTTACCCTATTTTGTTATTATCTTTTACAGGTTGGTGACAGCAATATCCTTCTTAACGTCAATATATTCATTTTTAGAAAGCTAAAATGCCTGGCTAAATTTATTCCGGGACTGTTTTTTTTTATTATTTCGGTAAACTTTTAAAAGTGTGCCAGATGGTAAAACGATAAATAATCTAATAGATATACAGTAGTTACCTATCAATGAGTATGCATGAGACAAAAATAACTTTGACAATTGATAGCCCTTTATTTATCCTTACCTACTACTAATGAAATAAGCGATCGTCAAACAAATGCAAAAAGTTTCCTGCTGATTTTATAAAAGAACAAATGTCTAAAAAGAAAGTTTAGTACAACTTGGAACTTACCGACGTAAATATATTTGCTCATAAACTCAACTTTGTCTAATCAATCCAAGTGAATAGATAAGGGCCGGTGTGTCACAGTGCATATATATTGTTTCATTCTCTCTCTCTCTCTCTCTCTCTCTCTCTCTCTCTCTCTCTCTCTCTCTCTCTGACCGACTCCTTATACGGTAATTTTTACCATAATTCAAATATATTTCAAATTCATAATGAATTCTTTTTCATTGAATCTAAATATATATAAATTTTTTTTTATTGTTGTTACATATGTCAGGATAGTTTACATGAAGTCAGTGGTATAGTAAAATATAAAAACATTTTTAATAGAAACATTACCACTCAAACGGGACTATTTCAGTTCTATACTTAGTTAAACTTAATTTATATTTTCGGTTATTGTTTATTTGATAGCCATCCTTCCTGAATATATAATACCAGTCAAATAACAATGAAAATGTAATCATAAAACAAACACATAATATTTTTACTGTAATAGTGGAACCTTCTCTCCTGAAATAGGAACAGAACTATTCCCCTATCGGAGGCAAACTACATATTATAGCAGTCAGGGTTGAGGGAAAGGGGGCCGGGTGATATGTACAGATAAAAGGCTGATATTACGAGGTTGTAAGGGAAAGTAGTCATAGAAGGTATTTTCCTTTCTGTCAAGGGAAATTGATAGGGCACGGACTTCTCGGGTAATTGTTCCTGCACGAGAGGAAGCGTTAATTGGCGATTGAAAGGAAACGTCCCAAAGGGTTTCCTGCAATGAACAGATCTTGATCATTCGTAATATGATGATATTGGTCCAGTGAATGGAGCGGCATATGGAATTCCATAATTGCACATGCTTAAGATGCCAAGGAGGACTGCTGATGACGTTCCAAATTATAGCGGTGATATTTTACAGAATATTTGGTCTGTAAAATATATTGATAAATACATAACATCTAAGAGATCATCTTTTTTTCGCTAATAAAATACACTATTAACCCACTCAATCAAATTGACATTACCTTTGAACATTCATTATATCAGCATTTTTTAACCAATATACGATATGAATATATTCTCTTTAAATATGATTACCCTTTTCAACAAACCCAGAGAATGATAGTCAAATATATTTTAGTCATCATACACCAAGCATAAACAAATTTTTACACATATATCGGTATCAATTCCTGATGCTAGAATACAAACGAAGGTCCTTTTGGTATAATTTCAATTCTCCCCTAAAATGCTTTTCAATTTGGTTTGTAAAAAAGTCCTGGCTTTTACTGTAAATGTAAGTCATCATAACTTTTGAGAAAAACACATTTTTGAATACCAATGATAATAGAATAATCTGTTATATGATAAAACTGATTTATATCACGTAAAACGACGTTAAAAACAATTAGTATACAGAATGAGTAACACAGTAATGTAACTTAGGCTTCCTTCCAGCGTATTCTTTGTATTCCTAGCATATCTGTAACCTATGACTAACACGCCCGTATAGGCTGAATATTTGAACGAGCAAAATTCTATTCTTTTGCATATGTGACCGTTCACCAACATTTGTCTGAACACTTGAAATATAAATTATGTAAGTCTAACGTTTGTCTGCGTATGAACAAATTGTTCTCACACGTTTGCATGCATTAGTGTTGTATGCTAGACTCTAGAGAGTGACAGCATCTTAAGAAATTGAACTACGCTGCTGTGGAAAAGTAATAGACAAGCAATCCTATTCGTCCTCATATGTCAGAGGGCACACTTCCTTAATCGTCATTCCCGAGGACGACCCAGACACTAAGTGTATAAATATCTGCAAGCTGATACGAGGTGCTGCTGAAGCTGAAATTGGTTTCTCTAAGTGCTCTCAAACAAATTGCTTTGATAAAAAATTTTGTATCATACGCTAACTAGTTGAACAAAAATGAAAAACACATGGCGTATATCTTGCAAATCCCATAAATGTAGCATTACCCTGAATATGGAAGGACTTGAGGTCGGACCTACATGGTTAACTGCGTATGCTACAAAACTGTTGTTGGAAAAAAAAAAAAAATCAAGGTTTTTTAAATGGCATATAATTCCTTTATAAATCTAAGAAAAATACAGTCACTCCTCTCGGAATGAAATGATATTCGAAACCACAAGACTGATTATTTCCATGCTACACTGAACCAAAGAAACTCGATTTTCGGTTCAAGATCACGAGGTGTGAACTGTTATCAGACGAAAGATGAACGCAATCTGGAGTATTTAAGTAGGTAAAAATTGCAATTTTGTGGATGCAAATGCTAACCCCAAAATCTACCTGACAGCCATATCATCCAGCAATCTAGTTATTTTGCAATTGGTTTCTTTAGTATATATTGTATTAAACACTAGTTTTCCTACAAATATGTTCTACAGGATTCCTACGAATATAAGTGAAACTGTGGGCTTATTTGATGATATAAGGAGTACTTATCATTTATGCTATCAGATGATGATGATGATACAATTTGCTCTGATAATATTACTGATGCAACAAGTGTTTGCGTAGGTGGTGACACTAAAAGAAACAAGAAGAAAGAGCATATCTATTGCTCCACCGAAAAAGAAATAGAAAGTATATGCAAGCAGAGGAGATGCATATCAGCCAGGAGCCTCTTAGAGTACCAAACCTGGGAACAATGAGTAGCCTGGCAACAATGAGTAGCCTGGCAACAATGAGTAGCCTGGC
This sequence comes from Palaemon carinicauda, assembly GCF_036898095.1. Lineage (NCBI taxonomy): Eukaryota > Metazoa > Arthropoda > Malacostraca > Decapoda > Palaemonidae > Palaemon > Palaemon carinicauda. The sequence goes on from NC_090727.1 coordinate 42,457,709, forward strand.
AACAATGAGTAGCTTGGCAACAATGAGTAGCCTGGCATGCTATGAAACCCCCCCCCCATGCCACAATAGAAAAAAAAAAGCATGTCTAAAAAGGGGGATAATATATTTTAATAAAAGAGGGGATCAGGAGCCTTGTACACTTTCCAGATCAGCTTTACCAACAAATGTGAGTACATCAAAACTTTAAACTGTTATTTTATGTACCCATTTATGTACCCATTGGCTTTTATTCCGTAAATGGAGGTATATTTCTTATGTGTTATTGATGATAAAATCTTCAAAGTGAATTGTACTTAAATTATATGTTTATAATTTTCCTTTATGAAAACTTACTTATTCTAAGAAAGGGGCTTCAATGGCGAGTATTCTTGGATTTTGGTAAATATGGAAAAAACAAAGAAAATTATTATCCTGAAAAATGACTATTAACCATAAAGGTATGGAGTATTTTTCTAACTCATAGTTACACTTAATTTCTTTACCATTTTAGTTACCATTATTATTATTATCACTATCATTATTATTATTATTATTATTATTATTATTATTATTATTATTATTATTATTATTATTATTATTATTATTATTATTATTAATATTATTATTATTATTATTATTATTATTATTATTATTATTATTATTATTATTATTGGCAGAATTTTGTTTAGAGATCTCCCACAACCCAATAAAAGACTATATATATATATATATATATATATATATATATATATATATATATATATATATATATATATATATATATATATATATATATATATATATATATATATATATATGTATATATATATATATATATATATATATATATATATATATATATATATATATATATATATATATATATATATATATATATATATATATATATATATATATATATATATATATATAACGGAGTAATCGCTTGGGATTCAAAAGCATTTACTCTATTATTTTTTTCAATAATAATAAAGGTATAATTTTTCACTTTTTATGTATAAAATTTTATCAAATTGGTTTTGTATACCAGAAATTACTGGCAGAATCCAATCTGTAGGAGAGACGAGAGGAGTTTTAATACCTTTTCATTTGGAAGCTTTAAAAGTGTATAGTTTTAATTGATTTCTGAACCCGTTAACAGAAATAAAATGTTACGACGACACTGAATTGGTTTTACAAAACTGCCATTCAAACTCTATTTTTTTTATAATAATAATATATATTTCTCATAAAGCCATGATATTACTAACTCTCGAATCTAGCTTAGTTGCCCGAGTTATTGTTTAAGAAAAAAAAAAAGAGCTTCAGGTATAAATATACTAATATTACTACTGTTGCTAGTCCTACTACAGATGCCACCACTAAATCTTGTAAAATTGATAATAATAATAATAATAATAATAATAATAATAATAATAATAATAATATAATAATAATAATAATAATAATAATAATAATAATAATAATAATAATAATAATAATAATAAGATTTATGACAAAAATAATAGAAATAACAACAACAACAACAACTATAATAATAATAATAATAAAAATAATAATAATAATAATAATAATAATAATAAAAATAATAATAATAATAATGATAATAATAATAATAATAATAATAATAATAATAATAATAATAATAATAATAATAATAATAAATTTAGGAAAATCATGAAGTTTTTTTCTTTCTAGATAATTTCGCTTAACAGTAATTTACAATATTGTATGATGGCTAATCAAGGAAAGACACCTTTTTTAAAAAGTAACGTCAGAATTGCTTTATTATCAACTCTTCCCATTTAAATTCAATACATAAAGTAAAACAAGAGGGTAGATTTTTGCTTTCGAGGACATGAAATAAACAAAGAAAATGAGCTGGATTTTCTTATTAATAGAAATATTGTGGGTAACTTAGAAGAATGTTATAATATTACTGATAGAATTGAAGTACTAATTATTAAACTAGATAAGTATATGATTATTAAATTATATAAGAAGTATAAACTAAATATGCACCAACATTCCATACGGTGAAAGAAATATTTATTTTTTATGAAGATCTGCAGATATCTTTGAGAAAACATAAGGCTCGATTTACATTCATTTTGGGTCATTTCAGTGCTAAACTAGGTCAAAAGAAGAGAGGAAAATCAGCTGTAGGTAAATGTAGAATAAGCACAAAAAATTAAATCCCAACCATCTTTTTTCCTTTTAAGTAGAACAAATGGTGGAACGGAAAACGAAATAGATTTCGATTTTCAATGAAAAAGTTAATTTAGTTAAAGATGTAACAGTGTTAAATAAGTTACAGCAATGCAAAAAAAAAAAAAGAATGATTTGACGTTCATTTGTCTAAATCTATCGAAATAGAAATAAAAAAAATAGTTTTAAGTAATAAAATAAACACGCCTTTAATAAGAGATCTCTTGAGTTTAGCCATAAAAAATAAGTCCTCTCAGCTAAGTGATGAAATGGAAACAAGTAACGAATAAATGAACACTGATTTAATAAACTTTGAATTGCAATCAGCAAGAAATTTAAGAGGGCTTAAAAAAGTAAACATATCTGGTTTCATAGCCTTCAAGATAAAATAACTCAATTAGTATGGATAGCCTGAGGAATCAAAATGTACGTAAGAGCATCACAAAAATAATAAGATAAAAGTTTTCATATATTCTTTTCTGCTTTTGTAGGTTTACGAGAGCAACACTCTCGGTTGTATTTGATGAAGACTTTTCTCGTCTAGGGCTCCTCGTGGGAATGCCGAACTGGTGTTGAAAAGAGAAGGGAAAAACCCCAAATAAAAGAAAAGCAAAACAAGAGATTTTCTTTGTGATATTTCTCCTGCTCTATCGTCCCTCCATCCGCTCTGCCACTTCAGTGTCACTGTCATGAATTTCTTCAATTCATGTTTTTGTTTGTGTATGTGTGTCTGCGTGTGTTTCATCTAACAAGAATATAATATATGTACTTATTATCCGATAGTACAAACTCAACTTATTTTATTAAAGTTCTGGTTTGTGATTATATATATATATATATATATATATATATATATATATATATATATATATATATATATATATATATATATATATATATATATATATATATATATATATATATATATATATATATATATATATATATATATATATATATATATATATATATATATATATATATATATATATATATATATATATATACATATACATATACATTTTGTCAATTTAGTATAAAAATAATTTACTTTGGTAACTAATTTTCCATGTTTCGTTCTTCGGGAAAAATATAATTCTTAATACATTATTACCGAACGTTTCATAGGATAAAGTAAAAGCATTAATCATGTTACAATTTAGAAGAGTACAGAGAGAGAGAGAGAGAGAGAGAGAGAGAGAGAGAGAGAGAGAGAGAGAGAGAGAGAGAGAGAGAGAGAGAGAGAGAGAGAGAGAGAGAGAGAGAGAGAGAGAGAGAGTTAATACTTGAGCCC
>NC_090727.1:42468710-42476210 GCF_036898095.1 Palaemon carinicauda
CACGTTTTGAAACTTATGACAAGTGGATTCAAATATCGATATTACCAAAATTTTTTAGGTCATCTTGGCGGCAAATTTAGTTTCAAAATATCGGTAGGCCAACTATAAAAAAGGATCCGATTTTCCTTTTTTTTTTTTTTTTTTAACTTTTACATAATTTGAAATCATGAGCTAAGTGACTAAATTTTCATATGATGGAATAAACCTAAGTGTTTCGATTGTTTGGTGAAGTAAATGTGTAAATATTGCAGGAACTCAATTAGTATGATTGAGTCATGAATAATTTGCATCACCTACTCAAGCATAGTGTAGAAAAGGGTTATTTAAAAGAACACTTAATGAACTGCCAGCTGTAAAGACAGTGGTACAAAAAGACTATAAAAATATACATTATTGAACAACCAACTGCCTAGGAGGAGGAAATGGTACAAACTTTGGTATCAAATGATGGTGACATGAACAGCATGAAACCTGTATTTGCTGCTGCTCAAATAATAAGCAATAGCATAACCAACTTTAGCAAGGGAAAAAAACTTACTGTTGATGAAGTCATCCCAGTATGCAGGGTAATTGCAGAATTTCCTGGAGAATTGCTTACCCTTATGTGATGGATTCCCAAAGGACCTGTTAAAGACCTGACCATGGAAGCTGGAACTGGTAATAACGACAGATAGTTGACTCGGGTACCATCAGGCCACATTGCAACCGATAGCTGTTCTTGTGATGCTAGACCCTGTTTTGTACGGAAATGTGACAGTATTCAAGACCTGATGTTCCATCTATTGTCAGTTACTCTGGGAGTAAGCTTCATCTGATCTGTATCTGAAAAGTTAAAAGTGATGCTAGTTAATGTTTCATAATAACCATGAGAGAGTAAGAACAATTATCATACAGTATAGGTAGAATGGTGTATTTACTCTTATGGAAACCCTTATGATACACTTCTGTACTTGTTAAGTTTGAAGGCACAATGTATTCATGTTTACTGGGGAGAGATAGTAATTATCTAATATCGTAGTGCATATACATAAAGGGTTTTAAGGCCATACATGAATGGCAAAGGCGACGGACAGTGAAATTGCCCTATCAAGCAGGTCAATGCCCTAGAGACTGACCAAATATCCTAGGATCAGCGCCCAAGCTATTTCCACCCAAGCTAGGACCAAGCAGGGCTAGGTAATGGCGGCAGATGACTCAGCAATAGATCTATAAGCTTTCCCAAACCCCCAATCCTTAACTCACGAGGATGGTGAGGTTGCAACGACCAGAAGAACTAACGAATTTGACCAGGATGCCACAGGAGATAGATCTATAGGCTCTTCCAAATCCCCGATTCTTAGCTCACAAGGATGGAAAGGTTGCAACGACCAAAGGGACTAATGAGTTTGAGCGGGACTCGAACCCCAGTCTGGCGATCACCTGCCAGGGACGTTACCGCATACGCTACCAAAGGTTATAACCTTTATATAACAATCAAAGTAAATGGTGTTAGTTAAGACGAAATATAATGATTCTCTAAGGAAATTTGTATTCAAATATTAGTACGAAAGCCTCTCAGCTGAAGATTGTATCGATTCACCATTTTTTTCAAAATCCAAAATGGCCCCCAAAGATGACCTAGAAAAAAATGGGCAACATTACTATTTTTGGAATCCTCGAGTCATATACTTTATAGAAGTGGATAGTTTTTAAAACCCCCAAAATACCTAAAATATACACAACACGCCTAATTATATCTATTACTAGTGGGTGAATGTTATGGTCTTGAAAGATCTGAATAAAAATAATAATCATAATTAGGAAAACACAAGAAATTAACATAAGAACTAAAATCTAAAGTTGCTATTCAATAATTTAAGATGTTAGTTGCTGAAGACACACAACACTGCACAACTATTTGAAATAGGCTAAATGAAAAAAAAAAATAATAGAATGCATTTTCTATTTGTAAATTCAAGGTAATTATATTAAAGGAGTAATTCTATTCTCGTCTGCCTTTATTACATAATTAATAAGTTGCAAGAAAACAGAAATTAATGTTAAATTCATGCAGTCATTTCCTCATAACATCAAGGTCTAAGAGCATTATCAATAATAGGATTTAAACAACTATTTCTATGCTAACCGTAATTAATCAGACTAGTTAATTCTCAGCATTTCCTTTTTCTACTCTGAACTAAAATCACATTATGTTTTTCTTTAACAAGAGGAGACCAACCATTAACGGTATAATTTAAACTTTTATTGTACTTGAACTGAATATGAATTATCAAGCATTTTCTATAAATGGGCATTTGATGGAAGCTATTAAATAACAGTTTTGGTTGCCTTGGGGAGTTACTTTAAATTTACAAGCTAAGGTTCCAAAGTTCAATTCAAGTGGGAGGATCAGTAAATTTAAAAAAAAACTACGTGGTAATTTGTTAAAGCTATAGTTTAGTTCACCATGGTCAGAACCTTTAGATCGACTGGGGAATAAATGATGAAGAAATGTGTAGAATCAGAACATCTATGACACTGCATTACCCAATTGCTTATTGCTCAACCTATAGCCTCACACACTGCCTTTAAACTTGCCATAATTTAATCAGACAACTTAAAAAAATTCCTTTTAAATAGAAGTAGTCTGGTTTAACATTAGTGATTTTGCCATTTAAAATATAATATCTATCCATTGGTGATTTTCTGCACTAAGTTTATGCATTCAAACTAGTGAAAACAGGTATTCATAGTTGCAGGTAGTAGCTTCACAATCACATAGACAAATAACGACATTAATAATTTTGCGAAAATATTTCATGAATTCATAATTGTTTTTACAGCTCACTGTACCTTAATGAGTAAAATATAAACTCTTGAAAATTGGTAGGAAATCAAAGCAAAAGAGAGATCGATTTCGGTATTTCCTCTATTCCCCCTTCCCCAACTTTTTTTTATTAATCTACTTATGCCAAGTCTTTAAAATATTAATTCTTATTTTTCATGTGTCAGCTAGCCTAATAAAAGCACACAATTGTGCTAAAGAATACGACCTGTGTGAATAAAGGTAAATATATGGAAGAGAACGTCGCATGATTAATATAATACATCTTATGTACTATAACTATTAGAGGCAGGAAATCAGCATTTTTGTAGAACTGTCACAATCCTGCATGATGACTGAATAATTAAGTTATGTAAAATAAAGAAATAAAAGCAGCTACTGGGTTCAGTTATTGATTAAAGGTGTAATATCTTCAGAGTGTTTTCAAACAAACCTAATGAAATAATGTTTCGTAAAAAAAATTGATAATTAAATCAACGTAAAAGGAGGAATAAAACCATATAATGGGTTCAGGTATTAATCAAAAGTGCAATATCCCAAAAGCGTTTTCCATCAAACCAAATGAAACAATCACAATGACTGAATGGTGGAATTAATACAACATGAGGAATAAAAACGGCTACTGAGTTCAGGTATTGATTAAATGTGCAATATCCCAACATGTTTTCTATCAAACCTATTGAATCAATCTTTCATAATGATTGAATATCACAATGCCAGAAAACTCCAAATTAACTAATCAATTACTTAATAATTGAATTAATGTAAAATGTGGAATAAAAACAGCTATTGGGTTCAAGCATTGATTAAAAGTGCAATATACCAAAATCCTTTTCCAACAAACTTAATGAAACCATAGCGAGTATCTTTACTCCGTTGCATCGATACCATAAAAGCTATAAGAGGCTGACTATAATGGTCGATGAAGAAAATTGCCTGTTCGTGTTGAATGGCTCGTGAGCTCCTTTGAACGATGTCGATAACGCGAGTTGTTTTTCTTCTTAATATCCAATGTGCCAAACTGAACGAGGTCTGTTGGATGTAGATTTGTAACGCCTTTAAATTACTTTATCAGGTCTTTTGATATATTATAGAGAAAAAAACTTACTCTGTCTAAGTTGTAGTTTTCGCCTATAGGAAAATATAGGTTATGGAGAAATATAAAATTTATTTTGCATTATTGTTTATTCCACGATTATAATTAATCTTTTATAAAGATTGACGGAAATGAATAGGTTAAACCTTTTTGGTTTTCGTCAATCACGGGAAATAGTTTGTGTATTTCATTGCTAAAGCAATTGATTCGTTCCTGATTTTGAAAAATATATATTCAATTAAGAATAAATTCTAAAAGGTCTCTCATGTTAATTTTGTTTTCCTTTAACGCTTCACTTTAAGCTTTCTCTAGGCATGATTATTTGTTATTTTCAAATATTGTTTATTTCCCTCCGATCTGTGATTATTTTTTACGACTTAAACTACAGAAAAGCTTGTATAAATCATAAAATGATAGTGACTGTGGTAATTGCCTCGAATCTAATGAGATATGTAATTCATTATTTTGGAAAATAGCTAAGTATACAGTAGAGTATTGCATATGATTACGCAGATATCTCTATTTGTTAATGTTCTAATTTTCTCTCGATCAAAGTTCCAAATACTATATATTTATATATATATATATATATATATATATATATATATATATATATATATATATATACATATACATATACATATACATATATATATATATATATATATATATATATATATATATATATATATATATATATATATATATATGTATATATATATATATATATATATATATATATATATATATATATATATATATATATATATATATATATATATATATATATATATATATATATATATATATATATATATATATATATAGTATATTTCACCCAAAAACCGATAAATCGGTTGGAACTTTTGACCGGGGAAACGTCTGTCTACATCCGAACATAACTTGACAACAAAACGTTTACCCGATTGAGCGGTTTAAAGAATTGATATAAAAATTTTAACCGGGTGTCGCCGGTCGCTTGCTTTTGACATTACCCATAGTCATAAAACAAAAAATTTCTGGGTAACGTACCTACAACTATAACGTTAAATAATAAAATAGCATACACGCCAACCTTTGATCACAGCACTGGCAGCATTTTTGCTTGTTCCCCGGTCGCGCTTACCCAGAATTTTTTTGTTTTATGACTATGGGTAATGTCAAAAGCAAGCGACCGGCGACACCCGGTTAAAATTTTTATATCAATTCTTTAAACCGCTCAATCGGGTAAACGTTTTGTTGTCAAGTTATGTTCGGATGTAGACAGACGTTTCCCCGGTCAAAAGTTCCAACCGATTTATCGGTTTTTGGGTAAAATATCACTCTTTTTTTACACAAGCGCATTGATTAACTAGTTTATAGTCATATCTTCAAAATGTGATGTCAAACATGTCTATAACTTATTATTCAGAAGCTGAGAAATAAACGTTGAAAGTTCGCTTAAAGATGTCAGTTTGATGCCTTTTGAAACTTAAGTACGTTACTACAGCCTTCGTGATTACCGCAAAACATTCCCACATAGCCTAATACACAATTTAAAACATAATCTACAAAACCTGAGGTCGAACAGCTATCTAGCTCATTCAGAAGCTAAGATTATAGAGTTGAAACTTTGCTAAAAAGCGTCTATCCATGACTCTATATAGAACACCTGAAAGTTTACGTAATTTTTGCTATTTTTTTGCATATTTCTGACGTCATATTTCACTTGAAACTAGTTAAATTGAATAGAACTAAATCCTAGAGTTTCAAGCTTATACTATGTCCGGAAAGCACTTCTCTGAAAACCCGGTATTTCTGGTTTACGTAATCGTATATAACAGCACTGGCAGCATTTTTGCTTGTTCCCCGGTCGCGCTTGCCAGCGCTGTGATGGAACTTTGATCGCGAGAAAATTAGATTTTCCGTTGATTAATAGAATGTATATAAGCATATGTTAAAGTAATTAACATTCATCCTATTATTTGTTTTTTTCAAACCAAACATTTGATCGAAAATCATGAGTGCGTAGGACAAACGAACCTCGTATCAATCAGAAAATCCAATACGCCAAACAAATACTTCAAATGCCGTAGGTTTTCAAAGTTTCAAAGGCATTTCATACTCTAATGAATCCTACCAAAAATAGCCATGATATCAGTGAAAAACCGAAAGGAAAGTAAACAATTTCTCTTATCTCGTCCTCAATACAGAATAATTCACTTAGGGGCTTAAATCATGATTCCTGATTCCGGGTTTTGAAATAAGTTGCGAACAGTTCATTAACATCCCGCAAGGCTTCACAAATTTAGAGACAAATGAACAAAGCATTGAAATTATATTGTCTTTTACCAGAGGCACTGAGACAGATGGTTGTTATTTTCCTAATTCGTTTGATTTCTTGTTATCTTTCAAGTTTTTTATGCAGATTATTTTCCTTAAATGTATCAATATCAAGTCACCTTAAAGGAAGTTTATACACACGAAAATGCAGATTGAGTAGTTTAATAATATTTCACGTATTAAATGAAATGAATGACTGAATGCAATATTTTGCAGCTGATTTAGATACAAACATTAAAATCATAAATCCGGGATGATATTCCTTGAAATAAACCAGTGAAGGGGATTGGGTCTGGAATAGATCTTGGCACTGACTTGATTTCATGCAATCCGTTCCACAAAACATGAATGATATACAGATTTAGGTCAAGATGTTATTGAAAAGTGATGGTGAATAAATCTACCTTCCAATAGAAATATTGATAAAGGAAGTTATGCTTTATTTCATATCTTGGAATATGATATTTGTAACAGTAATGGTAGCCAAACATATGTGAGATCTTTAGAAAGGTAATTTGTGAAAAAAAAAAAAAAAAACTGAGATAGACGATAGGAGGTTAATCCTTGAACTGACTTTTCCTTATTTCTTATTAAAATGTCAAATCAATGTGGATAAATGCGAGGTGAACATAGTAACCATCATAAATATTCTATACAAATTGCCAAGAAATTTATAATCATATACTGTAGATAAAATTATAAAGCCCGGAACCAAACATTTTAAGAAGTGGGGTCGTAAAACATAACCAAGGAAACTGGGGGCCACAGGGCTGCTGTAACCCCCTCTCCACACGCTAGAAAGAAAGCTTATGCAATTTTAAGCTATTTTCATTGTTTTAAACCATCTGAACTTTATAATGAAATATTATATGATGAGAATGTATTTTTCAATAAGCGGATCCCGATAAAGCATGTAAAATATTTCAACAGCAATCTCTGTCCTACCTCTGATTTTATCTGTAATTATTGGAGCGCCTGCATCTCTCCATTCAACTATCAACTATCAATTCTCGACTCGTAGAATTGTAGTTAGTCTCTTTACTTCTTCCAATTTGATTCAAATCAGAAACACAATATCATCATCTCCACCTCTTATAGTTAATTTTTACCACGTGTGTGTGCGAGAGAGAGAGAGAGAGAGAGAGAGAGAGAGAGAGAGAGAGAGAGAGAGAGAGAGAGAGAGAGAGAGAGAGAGAGAGAGAGAGAGAGAAGGGGGTATGAAAACTATTGACTCAATATAACTGGGAAGAGAAATTAA
>NC_090727.1:42481210-42488710 GCF_036898095.1 Palaemon carinicauda
AATAAGAGCGCGGAGTTGAGGAAAGCAGAGAATAAACGTAGGTGTTTATTGCACAAGGAAGACTAGAAAATTATCTATTAAATTGAGTGATGATGAAAGGGCTGCTACGTTACCCCCCCCCCCCTCTCTCTCTCTCTCTCTCTCTCTCTCTCTCTCTCTCTCTCTCTCTCTCTCTCTCTCTCTCTCTCTCTCTCTCTCTCTCTCTCTCTCTTCTTCTTCTTTATGTCCATAAAACCTAGAAAACCTAAGATTTAGCTGATATTAAAAAGACAAATCTTTCTGAACTAAGGGCCTGGTGTTTGTATAGAGAAAACGTCAAAAACCCGTTCACTTCACTTTTCAGAATTTCAAACCTCCCCATTCTGTTTGCCAACTTCCTCAAAAGGTCTTGCTGCAAAAGACCAGGTTTTTCACCATTTCCTCTCTTTGCCTTCAATGAATTTTATTCTTTTTTCTCACTGTGAAGAAGATGGATGCTGGTGGTTGTGTACGTCTTCGTTACCTCGAACTCGAAAGGATATTAAAAAGTCTACATACCGGTTTTTATCAAGGACCTAAGTGATTATTTTATATGTAGCTTCAATCATATATAAGTAAAAGATCGTGTAATATTTTATTGTAAAATTCTATGTTATCTTAATGTATAACGAGAATTTTGAAATATATTTTTACTTATAAACCGAGATGGCATAGCATGGTCTAGTCTACCGGATCATGGATATTAGGATATCAAAAAATGAATTCTATACAACGTAAGGTAAGCACATCTTTAAATCTTAAATTCAAGCAGAACTGAATGAATGGTCTACATAGGAGAGAATATTCTTCCTCGGTTTCTTATCATCTAGTTAAAATTATGGTTACAATGGAGGGGTTGCAAGTTATATATATGCTAGGTTATTCACAGATGTCTTTTTTAGAAATAGATCATGCAGTTATATCAAGTTCATTCAGTAATTTGATGTTGAGATATATTTGGGAATAGATTCTTATCGCTATGTACGACTTGTTTAGAATATCTAAAGAGGTGATATATTAATTCGACAAATATCCATATTGGTTCGTGTTTATTTAATGAAATCGTGAAAATGTAAATTAAAGATAAACTTCCAATGGTGTGTCTCGGTTTTTCACAAATAATTCGTTTTAGAGCTCAAGGGTTTTCAACTCCCATTACAGGGAAGAACATCAATTCTGCAGATATAACATAAAAATAGTATAAAAAAGAAACGTCCTTTAATGAAAAATTTTATTGGTTTCAGTATTTAATAGTATTTACTCTTAAAATATATATATTATTCATATTTTGTGGAATGGACTAAGTAAATGATACAAAATATTCCAGAACCAGTTTCATTACACTTTATTAGTTTAAAATATATTATCATACATTTATAATTTTAATCTATTCTACCATACCAGCTTCAAAACATTACAGTTATTCATTCCACTTATTTCTATTTAGACGGAAAGCATAGTTAAAACCTCGCTCCACATTTCTTTGAGTGTTAACTTTATACTGAAGTATTTCACAAACCTAATTTGTAAAGGAATATCTGTCAAAAAATGTGAACAAAATATAATAATAAAAATAAAACACAGGAAAAATGACAGGAGGGGATATCTTTAACACAGAAAAAGATGATATAATTTCCAAGTTGTGTTTAGTTACCTGTACATTGCAAAGCCTACCGAGATGTTAATGAGTTTTTGGTAAATTATTTGAAAAACCCTAAATCAGAAATCCGGATTTAATGTCCCCTCATCGAATTGTTATGCATTAACAACGAGATAATAAAGAGATTGTTTACTTTCCTTCGGTTACTGACTGAAATTATTGGTATTTTCGATAGGATTTATTTGAGTATGCAAAGCCTTAGAAACTGAAAGGTTAAGTATTTGTTTGACTTATTGGAATTGTTGTTATATATAGAGAATCCTTAAGATATTCTAGACAGTTTTGTTCTCCCCATATATGACCTCTAAATGTTAGATTAAGTACAAAGAATTGTTTGAAAAAAAAAAGAAATATCGGAGAAATTATATATAAATTGATTCAACATAAACTAGTCTGAATTACCTGAAAATGAGATATCCTCTTGGATTGTATTTCACTATTTTTTTTTTCTAATTTAATCGAAGACTCTAAACCAAATCCCTAAGAAGGCAGATTTTCTTATAGTTTCTTATTCAGCTACGTATGTCCAATTCGAGCTTATCTAAAAAAAAAAAAAAAAAAAAAAAAAAGGAAGAAAAGGCAGAAAGACGGCATCATAAAAATTCAATCTGAAACAGACTCTGGTTAAGTATGAATCCACGAGAGCTCGGATAGAAAATTAGTGAACATTCAGAATTAAAAAGTTTTAAACAAAGGTCTCTGTTTAACTAATCAGATAATTGTTGTTTGAAACCTTCAATTGAGAATTGAGATTTGCTTGATGTTCATCATGGCGCACATTTAGGCGTCAATATAGCCCTGGTATAGAGAAAAAAGTTTTTACGTTAGTTTAGGTCTAGTTTAAATAACATCAAAAGTTGGACAAAATCGGAGTAGTGGAAAGTGTCTAAATTCCATGATGACTGCCGTTGATTTTAAGCCATTTTCTATTTACATGTCAAACTCTAACTCGGTTAGTTTTCATGAAAAATCAATAATACTTGTATCTTGTATATCATTCACTAATTAGTACTACTGTGGGTTATTTATTATGATTCCAAACAGTCTTAGTTTTTTTAATTTCTTATGTCTAGTAATTGATTTTTGTAATTATATTGTGATTACAAATTTATCAAATGATTCTATTCATATGAATAAATATTTGGAAATAAAATTTAATTCATTAACTTTTCGTTCTCATTAGCTTATTCAATTATTGAATTTTATATTTGTGACACTAAGATCATAATAGTCTCCGGCCAAAATAAGATTTGATCTTGGATTGCAACTATCGCCATGATGATAGTTAAGATAGCCTTCATAATTTTCCTCGCAACATTATGACGGAAAAACAAAATCTTGCCCATTTCCTGAGGATCTCTTGGAATGATAAAGAGTATTATCTATTTGTTTCCTAAAGACTATCTATCTACCAGACGAGAGAGAGAGAGAGAGAGAGAGAGAGAGAGAGAGAGAGAGAGAGAGAGAGAGAGAGAGAGAGAGAGAGAGAGAGAGAGAGCGTAAAATAACTTTGTTATGAATATGTTTCGTAATGGCTGGCGGGCATACACTTTAGTTATGGTAAGCCGCACTTCTAGGAGGGCACTCAAAAATCAAACCATTGTTCTCTTGTCTTGGATAGTGCTATAGCCTCTGTACCATGGTCTTCCACTGTCTTGGGCTAGAGTTCTCTAGCTTTAGGGTACACTGAGGCACACAATTCTTTCTGTGTCCTTACTTCCTTTCCTCACTGGGCTTATAGCATCCTGCTTTTCCAACTGGGGTTGTAGCTTAGCTAATAATAATAATAATAATAATAATAATAATAATAATAATAATAATAATAATAATAATAATAATAATAATAATAATAATAATAAACACGTAAGTCAAAGCAAGTTCACTGAAATGACTGCTTTGGGCAAGACAGTTGATATGTTATTTATAGTTAACGAAGCATCATTACATTCGTGAGGTCAGTAAAGGGTTATTTACATTCAACCAAAGGTAACATAATCGATAATACAGATTCGTTGGTGTCCACAAGACGCTATACACGCAATTTAGAAGGTTCTCTCTAAATATTGGAATGTGTAAATCTCATGAGTTTCTTCCAATGAGAATCGATGCGAGATTTGCTATGTATGGTACTTCAAACAACGTGATTTTCCTGGTATTTATCTTCATGCAAATGTATGGGAAATGTACTTGGTTCTGTCTCATTGCATAACTCTCTACCTGCAACACTTTGTCCAGCCTGTTTACTCCAATTTATACCATCGTCGGTATGCATAATTAACCCCAGGAATAGCTTCTAAACGAGTCATAGAAAAACTATTTGGTTAATGAATTCCCCTGCTGTTCTGTTTAAAATTTGTCGTAAAAACGGTAAAAATCCTGGAATAAATGTTGCCAGGCCTTTACCGTTTTAGAAATGGATATATTGACGTAAATGAGCGTTATTACGATCACCTACCCACGCAAGATATTAACAAAGTAGATTAAAAAATACGGTAAACTTTATGAAAACAGGATATTTTACAGATATTTTTGGCTTAAAATAACGGTTTTTTAACTATGTGCCATTTTATTGTGTAACCCTATATTAGAAAAAAATAGGAAATAGGAAGTTATAGGAACGCTGACTGAACAGCGCCAGATAAAACTGGGAACAAATTATTATTATTATTATTATTATTATTATTATTATTATTATTATTATTATTATTATTATTATTATTATTATTATTATTATTATTATTATTATTATTATTATTAGCTAAGCTGCAACCCTAGTAGGAGAAACAAGATGTTATAATTCCAACAGCTTCAACAAGGAAAAATACCCCAGTGAAGAAAGGGAAAAAGGAAATAAATAAACTATATGAGAGGTAATGAATAATGAAAATAATATATGCTAAAGTCAGTAACAAAGTTAAAATAGATGTTTTAGTTGGGAAATGTTTTAACAAGGTCATCTTGCTGTACATTTAAAGACGAAACGAAAATTAGAAAAAGATGAAGTAGATTTGGATGGTTTTGATTATTTTGTTTCATTACCCACTAAGTACAGCTCACTGACACAACTTAAATTGTATTCGGATGTACATGAGAATCCAACAAATACTCCCACCACCACCACCACTACTACTACTACTACTACTACTACTACTACTACTACTACTACTACTAATAATAATAATACTAATAATAATAATATGCCCACTATCTCATAAGGTTATAAAACTTTTATAAAAACGTAATGGTGGTTTCAATTTCTTATGGGAACGACACAAATTATTAAAAAGTAAAAGTAGAAAGACCGACATCGGATATCAGGTAAATTTATCCTCACTAATAAATAGAAAATTATCTCTTACGCCTATTGACGCAAAGGGTGTCAGTTAGATTTCACCAGTCATCTCTATCTTGAACTTTTAAATCAATACTTCTCCATTCCTAATCTCCTACTTCAAGCTTCATTGTACTTAGCCATGTAGGCCTGGGCCTTCCAACTCTTCTAGTGCCTTGCGCAGACCAGGCGAAAGTTTGGTAAACTAATCTCTCTTGAGGTGTACGAAGAGCATGCCCAAACTATCTCCATCTACCCCTCACTATGATCTCATCCACATTTGCCACTGGATTAATCTCTCTTGTAGTTTCATATGCCATTCTAGTAATCTCTCTTATAGTTACATTATTACTATAATCAATATTATGTTTCGCTGGAAATAATTTTAGCTTTCAAAATTAATAAGTTTTTGCATCAATCTTCTAAGGCTATAAGATATCTTTATATATTGTGTAAAGAGAGTGTTGAATAATAATCTGCTTAAGATTTTGAACTAGCACTCTACGACCCAGGTAATCTAGTAAAAGAATGTAAATATATTCATAGGTAGAGATTTCTCGCACAATGTTGCTTTGCCTCCAATCTGAGTAGCTACATTACATTGTTTATTTTAAAGGAAAAAAAAGGTGAAATCAAGTATTTTATTCTTTGACTAAGAGAATCTGAGTTGTTTGTATTTATTTTCGCCGAAGTTTAATTCTTAGGCACGATAGGGTTGCCTACACCATTTTCATTTCAGTTATCTTATTAGTGTTATTTAACTTAAACAATATTAATTCAGCTGTATATTCTAAGAATAAATCATACTTACTGGTAATGGGAATCATAAATCTTTATATTTCATAATCATTTGAATTAACATTTGGATAAATGAGTCTATTCAGGTTCATTGCGTAGAAATTTAGTGGTGATGAAAGAGTCGTTTGCAGTCCAATGGTTTCATCGATGCACACAGTTCGGTTCTTTGACTTTTCTCATAAAGAAAATTTAATTAGTTCTAATTGTTAGTCAGTTCAAAAAAATATCATAATTATTTTTGGTATGCATATGCATAATGTATACACACATTATATATATATATATATATATATATATATATAT
Organism: Palaemon carinicauda; assembly: GCF_036898095.1. NCBI lineage: Eukaryota > Metazoa > Arthropoda > Malacostraca > Decapoda > Palaemonidae > Palaemon > Palaemon carinicauda. The sequence continues at coordinate 42,487,321 of NC_090727.1, forward strand.
ATATATATATATATATATATATATATATATATATATATATATACTATATGTGTATGTATACATATACACACACCTATATGTATATATATATATATATATATATATATATATATATATATATATATATATATATATATATATATATATTATATATGCATATTTATATGCATATATATACATATATATATATATATACTGTATATATATATATATATATATATATATATATATATATATATATATATATATATATATACTGTATATATATATATATATATATATATATATATATATATATATATATATATATATATATATATATATATATATATATATATACTGTATATATATATATACTGTATATATATATATATATATATATATATATATATATATATATATATTTATATATATATATATATATATATATATATATATATATACATATATATATATATATATATATATATATATATATTTATATGCATATATATATATATATATATATATATATATATATATATATATATATATATATATATATATATATATATATATACTGTATACATAAAAGTATATTTATATGCATATATATATATATATATATATATATATATATATATATATATATATATATATATATATATATATATATATATATACATATACTGTATACATAAATGTATATTTATATGCATATATATATATATATATATATATATATATATTTATATGTATGTATATATATATATATATATATATATATATATATATATATATATATATATATATATATATATATATCACTGTAAAGAACTGTAAAGACAATTATTACTATTAAAATTTTTCTTTAAAAGTCCTATTAATAAGAATGATTCCTCGTTTTATATACAGAAATTATCCAAATTATCATATGGCTCATCTGCAGAACATCAAAATTGCATCTTTAACCTCTGCTTCCTTTTAACTTCTTGTCTAAAGAGTAATTCATAGGCCTCTCTCACATATTTCCCCCCATTTATCAAACCCTTTCCAGAATTTTTTCTATTTTTACCTAATACTCCTGAGTTTTAATCTTTTCCTGAATCGAATTTTTGTTGGACAAACAAAATATAATGATGTGTCGTTACCTTTCACGACTCTCTTTTTATATTTCATAACTTCACAACCACTACTTTATGTTTCCTGCCCTTATATTCATTTGCTCTATCGAATAATTCTCTTCATTATTAAAACTAAAACTGGATTGAAATTTGAAAAGGGAGGAAACCATGAGTTTCATTAGTAATCCATGTGCATACATATACTTCACTATTTAGATTTTATTCAGGAAAAGCCCTGAAAAAGAGCAGCAAATGCTTTAGAAACCAACTTAACGAAAGTGACCGTC
>NC_090727.1:42502985-42505485 GCF_036898095.1 Palaemon carinicauda
AGAGCACAACATATGGAGAACAAAAGTTGCTCTCTAAATACCACATCACACCACAAAATGTGAAGATTTTTCTTTCTATTCTAATACTTTTTGGCTACAACAAACTTCCCTACCGAAGAATGTACTGGTCTGAAACTCCTGATGTATTCAATGACTGGGTTTCTGAAAGCATTAGGAGAGATACATTTGATAAAATTCTTAGAAGTCTTCATTTTGCTGGCAATATGAAAATGACCGACGACCGATTTTACAAGGTAAAAGTTGTGTTTCTTTTTATACTGATATCTCAGATTAAGGTTTTGATGATTTATCACATAAATAATGTTTGTCGATTTATTTCTCCTCTTTTGTATGATATACTGAAGAACTGAACTATATTGACCAATAAAACCCTATCTTTATTATGGCATTCTAGATTTTCAGGTAAGTCCACTTTTCCAGCACGTCAATAGTGTCAGCAATCTTCAGCTTCAGCAATAATTCCATAGCATAGATGAAATTATGATCCCTTATTATGGAAAACACCGGGCTAAGCAGTTTATAAGAGAGAAACCAGTAAGATTTGGTTTCAAAGTTTGGGCTGCATGTACTTCAGACGGATCTCTTCTTGATTGTGAGCCCTATTGCGGGTCTGACACTAAAATCCATGATATAGGACTGGGCTAAGGTCCAAATGTCGTAGTAGAGATGTCTAATGAGATCAATTTACAGGCTGGCCAGCATGCAATGTTTGAGAATCTCTTCACCTCATAACCATTGCTGGAAAATTTAGCAAATCGAGGAATAGGAGGTACGGCACACTAAGAGAGGATCGTCTTCATGGTGCCCCACTAATGAAAAAGAAGGAAAAAGAGAAGAAAAAATATCATGGGTACATGGAAGAGGCATTTACTGGTAGCACATCAGTACTAAAATGGAAGGTAGCTGCTGTGGCTTCAAAGTAAGAATGCTTCAAGTGCAAAAAACAGGACGATGGAGCAAACTTGAGAAAAAGCATATTTAGGTTGATATGCCCAATTCCATTCAGGTGTATAATCAACAGATGGGTGGTGTTGATATATTTGATCAACAAGTATCAGCTTATAGAACTCGAATTCGTTCAAGAAAATGGTGGTGGCCAATATTTGCTTGGAGCATCAATACTCAAGTTGTCAATTCATGGATGCTTTATCGCAAACTGGGAAATATAATCCCATTGATAGACTTCATCTGGCATTTTGTAATTGCCATAATGAAGCAATATGGTACTCCTCGTACATCTCCTGGACCTAAGAGACTGTCTTCTGGAATTGCAAAGGATTCTGTGCTGTACAATGGTGAGCAGCACTGGACTAAGAAAGGAGACCAGCGTCACTCAAGATGCCGCGAATGTTCTCGACGCACAAAATACATTTGCAATATGTGTTCTGTACCTCTTCATCCAGAATGCATGTTGCCCTATCATAAAATACCTCAGTAGTGCATAATGAACAACAGACGGAAATCATTTGAAGCTATATAGGGATAACCTTCGTACAAGAAAAATAGAACAGTGTGGATATGCAACTCATGCAATATGTTTAAGTATTTTTTATTCTTTTATATTATGAACCAGTAAGAATTTGGAGTTTTTATTGTAACAGGCAAGATTAGTGATGATAATTATTAGAGATAATGAAGTTATGTTTGAAATACTTAGGTTTAATGTAAAATTATATTGTATGTCAAAAACAAATATTTTGTGCATTCAAAGTGGCTAGTGGCAGTAAGATATGCTATATGATTGAATTTTTTATGTACTATAATTCAGATAGAATTTGCAGTTCTTTTCATAAAAGGCATGATTAGTAATGATAATTACTAAGTATGATAAAGGGATGGTTAAAATACTTAGGTTTGTTAAAAAAAACTATATGTTATGACTAGAATAGAAAGATTTTGTTCATTCAAGTGCCTAGTGGCAGCAAAAGCTGCCATCAAATAAATCATACTTAAGAAAGGAATTTTTTTATGGTGATGATTTTGTGTTGATAGTAGACCAAAATAAAGTATTTTCTGCAAATATGGTGTTTTTAAAACCAATAGATAATTCTCGTTCTTAATGGGTTAATTGCATATAAAATTCCATTTAATAATCTAATGCCTTAAACATATGGGTGCTCACTGCCTTATTTCATTAGTCTATATGTGAATGAAAAACTCATCCCAGCTGAAATATATCATTAAGTAATTATTATTAATGTTTATTTTCTTAAACTAAGGTACCACCTCAAATTTATTCATATTACTACAAAACAATATAGATTATTTCCCAAATATCAGGGAAGGTCATACAAATTTAGTTGACTTGGCTTATTTTGTTTACTTCCTATAGGTAATTAGTTTTTGTAATCTTTTCCTATCTATAGTAAGAATACTCAAATCATTGTATGCTTCTCGAAGACAATGAATAAGATATCTCATTGCCATTATTATCATTACGTTCTAAGATTCTTTTGTTAACACTATATATTCCTAAATT